>NC_064809.1:52276670-52310741 GCF_023721935.1 Panthera uncia | reverse complement strand
ATTGCAGGGGACTTTAACACCCCACTTACAGAAATGGATAGATCATCTAGACACACAGTCAATAAAGAAACAAGGGCCCTGAATGATACATTGGATCAGATGGACTTGACAGATATATTTAGAACTCTGCATCCCAAAGCAACAGAATATACTTTCTTCTCGAGTGCACATGGAACATTCTCCAAGATAGATCATATACTGGGTCACAAAACAGCCCTTCATAAGTTTACAAGAATTGAAATTATACCATGCATACTTTCAGACCACAATGCTATGAAGCTTGAAATCAACCACAGGAAAAAGTCTGGAAAACCTCCAAAAGCATGGAGGTTAAAGAACACCCTACTAACGAATGAGTGGGTCAGCCAGGCAATTAGAGAAGAAATTAAAATATATATGGAAACAAACGAAAATGAAAATACAACAATCCAAACGCTTTGGGATGCAGCGAAGGCAGTCCTGAGAGGAAAATACATTGCAATCCAGGCCTATCTCAAGAAACAAGAAAAATCCCAAATACAAAAAAGTAATCAACCTTAGGAGAATATGGAGAAGAACCTGCTACCTTTAGATAGGAAATTTGGGCTCATTTTGCAACCTGAAGCACAGAGCAAAAGCTAATTTTGTTTTCCATCTCTATACAATTCCATATAATTTATAGTCTTACTGTACTAAAATAATTTACGGTGGATCAGTATTTTTGAATCTGCTCTGCAGATTCTCCATGTTAACATGGAGTTCCACCAAATAATAAAGCTTTAAGGTTTAGTCTTGGGTCTTTAAACATATTTAGCAGGACAATGCCTAATGATTTTTTGTCACCATTGCTAACCTGTTTGAATGATTTGATAGTATGAACGTAAAGGTCACTCAGGTAAGGTAAAAGCACCATTAGGTAAGGTAAAGTTGCAGCATGGTAATAAATGAAATGTGTGAGGTGATACACAAATTGCCATGGTATGTAATATAGACTGAAAAATCTGTTCTTCTCTGATCATGGATTATTAGTGCTAAACATTATAAATACCATGTAAACCTCAATTTAAGTTGCTGAATGCATTGTTTATAGTTTAAGTCAGTGCTTATATGCACTGAATATGCAATCAATCAATATGCAATAAGAATTTGAGTATTTACTAGAGGAACAAACTGATATGAATACAGGTGGACCTAAAACTTGCATATTTTGCCCTGATTAGAGGTTCTAAGAGTAATTTAATTTTGGAATGCTCCTCGCTTAAAACGGCTAATTGGTCTCCTAATCTTATGGTGGAATTTTGTTGAACAGATTAGAAAAACAGACGAACAGTATCAGCAAATTCAGTTTCCTTTCATGGAAAAATCACAAGAGAAATGAATGACCTAGAACAATGATCATAAATTATTTTGCTGCTTGTTAGGAGCGAAGGTGAATGAAAGAAACTCAGTTTGGTTTCGAAGTATACAGATATTTTAGATCTCAATGGTCTGGAGGTAACCTATGAGCATTTGAAATCTTACCGATATTTTTCTTTCCACACACAGGAGCTGAGAATCCCTAGAATAAGGAGAATCTTGATTTACCCCAGGCTATGAAAGCTTACAAAAGTTGGTTTTACTGGAGGCTTCTGCCAGTTTGAAAAGACAGTTATTTCCAAAGTGGCATATAAACCAGGAAAGGCATTAAGTGGGACTCAGGGTTAGGATGGAAGAAAGGACAGTAAGATCCTTACTGTGGTTTTCATTATTATTTTAGAAATATTTCAAAAGGTGAGGACAATGGAGATCCCCATACTGACAGCGAAGCACCAAAAATACCTCCCAAAGTAGGGTAGAAATGATTTTTTGATCAGCCACTTCTCATTGGTCAGGAATTGTTCATCACACAAATATCACTTATATAAAGCAGTCATTTCAAACTTTAGACTTTATTTACAATGATAATTTGCATATCTTTATTACTTAGAAAATAATTTATATTTTTCCACCATTTAAACAAAGAATAGGCCTGAGTCTCATGCCTGTTGCACAGCTTTTACCTTCAAAGAAAGTTCTCTGGGCACGTGACAGGGGACGTCGGGAAATCGCAAATCAAGAGAGGCAGGGGACATGAGGAAATCACAATACATACATGTAATATGAACAGTCTGCATATCGTACAATCCCTTTTCTTTAGTTTTACTGGGATTGCAATAATTAGGGGTTTGTTCTGGAAGTCGATCAAAACGGAACATATAGAATTGGGTATTCTGTTTTTAGAAAATGAGTATTTTCTTAAACATGAGGACATTCCTTCACTTGCCAGATGAAGACTAGTATAGATCTATCCCTGTACAGTGCTACTGTCTTCATCTACTGAGAGAAAACCAAATCTTATAGAAATGACAAATAAAATTTTATAGTTTAGAAAAAAGCTAAAGTGGTGTTCTCACCAAGGAAACGATATCCTAAAGGTTGGCTTAGTCGGATACCTGGAAAGGACATTATAATAGCATGCTGGAAACGACAGTGATGACACTCATAGTAATACCTGGTCTTTTCCTTAACAGAGAGCAACCCCTAGCATCAAGGTCACCAGCTCTGAGTTTTCCTCCCAGTGGGTTTATGGCTGTCTGTACAATGATCCTTTTTCCTAAATGGGCTACAGATTCCTTCATTTGAAAGACCTGAGTTTACCTAAATGGCACCTATAAATAGGCTCATATAAAAACGTAGCAAATTGCAACAAACACACTGGCACCACAGGGAATAAGCTCTGGAGTTGGAAGTGAACACAGTAATACTGCTGTCACCGAGGAGGGGGAGAACATAGCCAGCAGAAAAAGTCTTTTTATGCCCCTGGTCATCTTTTGGGATGTACTGAATGTGTATGAAAGGGTCATCCTTGATCTCTATTTCTTTATTTCAATGGATTTTTAGCTGTAATATCCTGGCAATTGATTTTTGAAGAAAAAAAGGTGATCAATCTGCCTGGACTGATTGACACAATTTGGGAATGAAGAGGTTCTAAGTGCTTTGGCCACCATTATTTCAGGTACTCTAAAACAGAATAAACGCAACCGGGTCATTTGCTAAGACCTCTACTCTGGCAGCCAGACTGGCCAGCTTTGACGCAGCACCTGCCAATACACAGTTATAAACTCGTGACTGTTTTGCTGTCACATTACTTGCTCCACAACCTGTATTTGTGCTCACTTTCACCTGTGTTTTAGACACTTGTCATACAACATTTGGAGAATGGGGAAAGATTTGTTTTGTTAAGTAATTAGGTACAAGAGATAAACGAGCACATTTTTCCCCCTCTTCTCTTATTTGCAAGGGAAGGAAAACAGTTAATGTCACTGGGGAAATGCATTTGACTCACAGTAATTTTTGCAAACATGAGACACAAAAGCATTACTAAGAAAATGGAAAACAACTCAGTAAATCCTGAATAGTGAAGACCTAGTGTTAACACAAAAATATGAAATTATTCTCATTTTTGAAGCAGAGTCTGCATCTACTTGATCCTTTTTCCTATTTTCCTACTTAATGGGAAATCTGCCCTGAAATTGTGTTTACTTTAGATTATGTTATGTTTGCCTTATTTGAAAAATGCCATAGGTTAATGTAAAATCACTGCTTTGGAAAGGAAGAATATTCATTTATGAGAAACAAAAGCATTTTTAATGTAAACACTCTTTGCTATGACTTCAGAGGAAAGAAAAATTAGAAATCACCATCAAGGTTAACTTAGAAGCTAAGATCGTTTCATTGATGAACAAGTTCTTCCGTACATAGTACTGAAGGAGGAATTATAACCAAAAAACATTCGCAAGAAATGGATACCAATTATAAAAATTCGGTATTGGTTATGCAAGTCTTTCTCTTTGGGAGACATGAACCCCAAAGTGACCTAAAAGCTCAAAGTTCCTAGGAAAAAACATTTTTTGTGGCATCTTCCTTTAATTGGCATAAAATAACTATCTGATTATCATTTAAATTAGAATAGGTAGATATGTGGCTGTCCTTAGACCTCCGTGCAAATGATTCATCACTCTCTTACTGGGCTTGGAGATAGATACAATGTATAAAAATGGTGATTAAAATATAACTTTATAAAAATGTTTCCCTTTTCCTTTTTTAAAAAAAAAGAGTTTACTATCTACAGAAACAAAAAAATCTTTATATTTACATCAAGATAACTATTCATGACAAATATAATAATATGAAATAAAATATTGAAAGTGAGTATCAACTTTTTAAATAAGGTTTGGCTCACAGCATAAACAAGTGTAGATGAACAAATAAAAAAAAAAGACTTTCAATAATAGGCCCAGTACCCAAAATTCCCTCTATAATTTTCCCTGCCAAAAGAAACATGACAATGGGCCAGATTGCAGACAGAAGCTACCTTACCCCACGGCACGTGGAACACCACAACAAGGTTGTTGTCAGTGGGACCTTCACCACCCAAAGCCAATCTTCAACAGTTGCCCAGAATCAGGCTTTCACTATGTCAACAAACACCAAACCCTAGGTTGCAATTTTCCCCCTTCATCTCTCGCTATATGTCCCATAGTGTGTTTCTGTTTGCCCTTTTTTCTTCTTTTCTATCACACATTTTGCAGCATATTTAAGACATGGAAGGTCACCGTGAAGAGCAATTCCCCCAAGTCTCCTCTGGCAACTTTTCAGAATTCTAACCTAATTAAAAGATCGGACTTCAGCCCCTTCTTAGGTGTTTATGTATAAAGAATGCCATCCCCTTAAAAATAGTTGATTTGATCTTACATGAGTGACAGACATACTCACAGACAAACAGCTCCTATACATTCATTAGGCAAGCAGATTGGAAAATGCCTGTCTTCCAGGTTTAAGGCTGGCGATAGAGCGCCTCCAAGTGGTGCATTAGTATAGTACCAATCCCGTGGCCCTCTCACCAGCCTGTGAATACCCTCCCTCTTCAGAGGGCCCTGGACTGAAGCTAAATGGAGGAAGGCATTTGGAATGGCTGCCTCTCAGACACTCCAGAGTGAACTGCCTTCCGTTTGTTCAGATGTGCTGAGTCATCTGCTGCAGCTATTCTATGAATGACTAAAACCATAAAAATCTCTGTTGACATAAGCACATACATACACACAAGCATGCTCTCTCTCTCTCCTCTCTCTCTGTCACACACACACACACACACACACACACACACACACACACACACACGATATTGGCAGGATGTAGAAGAATTCAAATAATGCTCTGGAACTTTCATCCGTCAGTACTAAGAGCAAAAGCTCCTTAGTTGGTAACTTACATTCACTGCACTGTTTCCCTGCTAAGCCGCCCCATTTCCTCTGTGAATTGTTTTCCTTTTTTTTTCCTTTATAACTTACTATATCACAGTGACCACTATATATCTTAATATGAATGTTACTAAAGTGTGGAGCCAGTAACGCTGGCTTTCAGTGTGCATGTGCGTGTATGTGTGTGAATATGTTTTACATGTATCTACGTGCGAGCTTATATACACACACACATATATACTTCTTCCTTAAAAAAATCCTTGGAAGCTGGTGTTGCAAATGTGAAAGCTTCTCCGAGCAAGAGTTTTTAACAATGTACCTCACTGTAAAAATAAACACATAAAATGCAAAGAATTCCCAAATGCAATAGCTGTTTGCCCATCTTCTTGTATTTCTACAGTGTTGTGTCTAAGTGTTGTGCTGGCTTGAAAAGAGTCTGTGACAAGTCACTCTGTTGGGAAACACAGCTCATTATATCCATCGTCACTGGTTTTGCTTCAGGGTTGGGATCTCCTCTCCTCTTGGCTTCCCTTTCTCTTCCTCTTCTTCCCTGATGGCCTGGATCTGTTCTGAGGAATGCTGTTGGGGTGACTGGTCCAGGGATTGACTCTCTATGCCCGCCAACCGCTGTTCCTCTTCAATGACTTTCTTCCACATCTTGTGGTTCTGCAGGAGGTGTTGAGTTATTTGGCAGTAGATTTTCCTCCTTTTGAAAGTTTTCTTTCCTGAGAAAACACCAAATTACTTATTTGTGTGCTGAGTACATGGTGGTTATTTTTTTCCACATCATTAATAGGAGCTAAAGTACCAAACAGATACATATACCACTTGATTTGCGTATCATCATAATGTTGCTTTCAAGAGTAGGGAAATAAGAGGGAGATGGCAACCATCATTAATATATCATGGTTACATCGAGACATACTGTGAACCAGATTTAATATCCAGTAATGCCCTATAAAAAGTTCTACTTAAGTTTTGGTATTATTCTCAATACAGTCAGATCCTCCAGATTTTTCACCTGGACTACTGGAAGAACTTCTTGTTAGGTCTTCCTTTACTTTGTCAGCTAATTCAACCCACAAAAGTCTACAAGATTGATTTCTTTTAGGATGGTTTGAATGTTATTGTTCTGCTTCACACGGACTAAAATATTAATTTCAAAGTCCTGTCAAAGTTCTCCCACAAGCTGGCACAAGCATGCTTTTGCAGTCTTCCATCTTCCGCAGCCTGGCTTCTGTCTCTACTTCCGTATATACACTGAACTCTTCTACTGTCCAGCAGGTACTGGCCCTCCTTCTCAAATGCTCTTCTCAGTCCTCAAAAGTTCATGCCCATTTATTATTTTGAGACTCAGATTTTACTGAATTGCTCCTATAAGAAATACTCTCTCCCCCTGTCTCCCCTCACTCTTCTATACTCTCATTTCCCTCCATTCATGCTTCCAAGAGTACACATTGTTTTCATTTTTTTCCTTTCTCATTATCTTGGTATCTTTTTCTGATAACTGCATATCCAAAATCAGAAACCCTCATCCCTTCTTTCAATTATATAGTTCTAGAAAAGGTTGTCAAACTCTACTTCCCCACCCACCTTCCCACAATATAGCCCTGTTGCAGCAGCTAGTCAATGGGTGTGACCCAAATCAGGTCAATCAGCATCTTCCCCTGGGAATTTTCCCAACAGCATGGAATCAGTCAGGGAATGGGGGCTGGGGATCTTTTCTCCTCTGCCTGTTTATGTGAAATGAAGTGAATATAGAGCTGGCTAGATTTCCAGTCTCACATAGAAAGAAAGGTTGAAAGATCAAGCTGTCAGGCAGGTGACTCAGAGACAAGAGCAGGTGCAAGTAAGCGTGAATACTGGACAACATCCCAATTACCTGAACCAGTAATTTTCCCTTTTGTATATACTCACTTTATTGGAGTCTTGTCACTTGTAACAAAAACAATGTCCTCAATGACGTGCATTCTTTTATTTTTATTTTATTTAATTTTTTAAAGTTTATTATTTTGAGAAAGACAGAGACTGCACGAGTAGGAGAGGGGCAGAGAGAGAATCCCAAGCAGGCTCTGCAGCACTGTCAGCACAGAGCCCAACACGGGGCTCAAACTCACAAAAGTGTGAGATCCTGACCTGAGCCAAAACCAAAACTCAGACGCTTAACCCACTGAGCCACCCAGGTGCCCCAATAACATGCATTCTTTAGGGTACTTATCTTGCTCTCATATATTACAGGCCTTAGCCCCTCTACTAGACTACAGCTTCTTTTAGGGAGCCTTGTAAAGACAAGTATGTATCTTATACAGAATGAGGCTCAGCAAATATGCATTTGATAAGTAAATAAATTACATTGTCTTGGTGACCAAAACATTTCATGTGTTCAACATGGAAATAGTAAGGACAATTTTCACAGAATTGCATCTCTTAAGGAACTATAATATCATCAACTTTGACAGATGAAACATAAGACATTTTAAAGACCTTTGAATTGATACCATGATTCACTATTTAGTCTTCCAATTCTTTATCTACTTATTAAGAACCTAATATGCACCAAGTATGGTAGGTTCTGGTCATTCACTGATAGACATAATGCCTGCCAGCATGGAGTTTTACTCTAGTGGGCAAGAGTGAAAAGGTAGGTACAATCACACTGAGTCTTACAAAATCTTTTAAAGGTGCCAGAAAGAGACAAAGATTACTCAGCCAAGAGAATATGGCATGATGACCATGGCTTGGGCTAGGAAGAAAGTAATGAAAATGAAGACAAGTAGATAAATGTGAGACATATTTGTGAGGTTTAATCAACAGGACTTTGGCAATTGATTAGATGTAAGGAAAAAAAGAAGAAAGAGGAATCAAAGACAACCCTGAGCTGTCTGGCCTGAGCCATTGAGTAGGTGGTCATAAGATGTACTGAGAAGGCAATGTTAGGTGAGGAGATTTGAGGGAGATGCTGAACATGAAATGTCTGGGACACCTTCAAGTGCAGAGGTAAAGTAAGAACTAGACTTGAGTTTAGAAGAGGGTCTGCTTGCGGCCAGAATATAACTTTTAGTACCTTCATCCGAGTGGCCATCTTAGACTTAGACCAAGAATTTAGAAATTAGGCTAAGATCCCCTATTGGACTATGAACTTTCCAATGCACAGAAGCCAGGTCCCTCCTTTTGTGTGTATATTGTGTACAAAGCTCCAGACTTTAGTAAGAGTTTACTAGATGAATCACGTTCTTTCTAGTTTCTGTTCCACAGGTCCAAGTAAATGATGAAGTGGTGATAAGTGATAAAAATGACAACGATATGAAAAAGCGGTCCACAGGAAATTATGATCTAATGGGGACTACATTAAAGAGTTAACAGTACAAGTTACCAGGAATATCAGCAGGGATATTTGGGTTTACCTAATGAAGTAGTAATGATTTACAATGTACAATCTGAGAGGAAAAAAGAAGAAAAAAAATAGTAAGAATAGGAAAAAAATACATTAGCTATGAGATATGCCAGAGGAAGTAGATCTTTTGGAGGCCATCCACCAAAATTTTTATGGAAGTACTAGTGATTCTGTCAACAGTTTTATTATAATATACCGCAAAAATTCTTTTATTTTACAGGGTAAGATCAATTTCAAAATACAGTTTAAAAAAAAAAAAGGACGCTGATAACCAGTAAGGAAACTGAATTAGTAATCAAAAATCTGCCAAAAAACAAGAGTCCAGGGCCAGATGGCTTTCCAGGGAAATTCTACCAAACATTTAAGGAAGAGTTAACACCTATTCTCTTGAAACTATTCCAAAAAATAGAAATGGAAGGAAAACTTCCAAACTCTTTCTATGAAGCCAGCATTACCTTGATTCCAAAACCAGACAGAGACCCCACTAAAAAGGAGAACTACAGACGAATTTCCCTGATGAACATGGATACAAAAATCCTCAACAAGATATTAGCCAACCGGCTCCAACAATACGTTAAAAAAATTATTCACCACGACCAAGCGGGATTTATACCTGGGATGCAGGGTTGGTTCAATATCTGCAAAACAATTAGCATGATTCATCACATCAATAAAAGAAAGGACAAGAACCATATGATCCTCTCAATAGATGCAGAGAAAGCATTTGACAAAATACAGCATCCTTTCTTGATAAAAACCCTCAAGAAAGTAGGGATAGAAGGAGCATACCCCCAGATCATAAAAGCCATATATGAATGACCCAATGCTAATATCATTCTCAAAAGGGAAAAACTGACAGAAAGAAATAAAAGGCATCCAAATCGGCCAGGAGGAGGTCAAACTTTCACTCTTCTCAGATGACGTGATAATCTGTATGGAAAACCCAAAAGACTCCACCAAAAAACTGCTAGAACTGATTCATGAATTCAGCGAAGTTGCAGTATATAAAATCAACACACAGAAATCGGTTGCATTTCTATTCACCAACAATGAAGCAACAGAAAGAGAAATCAAAGAATCGATCCCATTTACAGTTGCACTAAAAACCATAAAATACCCAGGAATAAATCTAAACAAAGAGGTGAAAAATCTATACACTGAAAAGTATAGAAAGCTTATGAAAGAAATGGAAGAAGACACACAAAAATGGAAAAAGATTCCATGCTCCTGGATAGGAAAAACAAATATTGTTAAAATGTCAATACTACCAAAAGCAATCTACATATTCAATGCAATCCCTATCAAAGTTACACCAGCATTTTTACAGAGCTAGAACAAATAATCCTAAAATTTGTATGGAACCAGAAAAGACCCCGAATAGCCAAAGCGATCTTGAAAAAGAAAACCAAAGCAGGAGGCATCACAATCCTAGACTTCACGCTATACTACAAAGCTGTAATCATCAGGATAGTACGATACTGGCACAAGAACACTCAGATCAATGGAACAGAATAGAGAACCCAGAAATGGACCCACAAACATATGGCCAACTGATCTTTGACAAAGCAGGAAAGAATATCCAATGGAATAAAGACAGTCTCTTCAGCAAGAGGTGCTGGGAAAACTGGACAGCGACATGCAGAAAAATGAACCTGGACCACTTTCTTACACCATACACAAAAATAAACTCAAAATGGATGAAAGACCTCAATGTAAGACAGGAAGCCATCAAAATCCTTGAGGAGAAAGCAGGCAAAAACCTCTTTGATCTTACGTGCAGCAAGTTCTTACTCAACACGTCTCCAGAGGCAAGGGAAACAAAAGCAAAAATGAACTACTGGGACCTCATCAAAGTAAAAACCTTCTGCACAGAGAAGGAAACAATCAGTAAAACTAAAAGGCAACTGACAGAAAGGGAGAAGATATTTGCAAATGACATATGAGATAAAGGGTTAGTATCCAAAATCTATAAAGAACTTCTCAAACTCAACACCCAAAAAACAAATAACCCAGTGAAGAAATGGGCAAAAGACATGAATAGACACTTCTCCAAGGAAGATATACAGATGGCTAATCAACACATGAAAAAATGCTCCACATCACTCATCATCAGGGAAATACAAATCAAAACCACAATGAGATACCACCTGACAACTGTCAGAATGGGTAACATGAACAACTCAGTCAACAACAGATGTTGGCGAGTATGCAGAGAAAGAGGATCTCTTTTGTATTGTTGGTGGGAATGCAAGCTGGTGCAGCCACTCTGGAAAATAGTATGGAGGTTCCTCAAAAAGCTAAAAATATTACTTCCCTATGACCCACCAATTGCACTACTAGGCATTTATCTACGGGATACAGGTGTGCTGTTTTGAAGGGACACATGCACCCCCACGTTTATAGCAGCACTATCAACAACAGCCAAAGTATGGAAAGAGCCCAAATGTCCATCGATGGATGAATGGATAAAGAAGAGGTGGTATATATACATATACACAATGGAGTATTACTCGGCAATCAAAAAGAATGAAATCTTACCATTTGCAACTATGTGGATGGAACTGGAGGGTATTATGCTAAGTGAAATTAGTCAGAGAAAGACAAAAATTATATGACTTCACTCATATGAGGACTTTAAGAGACGAAACAGATGAACATAAGGGAAGGGAAACAAAAATAATATAAAAACAGGGAGTGGGACAAAACAGAAGAGACTCATAAATATGGAGAACTGAGGGTTGCTGGAGGGGTTGTAGGAGGGGGGATGGGGTAAATGGGTAAGAGACACTAAGGAATCTACTCCTGAAATCATTGTTGCAGTATATGCTGACTAATTTGGATGTAAATTAAAAAAAAAAGGAATAAAAAGAAAAGAAACAGATGCCAAAAAAAAAAAAAAAGGGACACGCTATCTTGAATTAATTTTGAACCATACAGACACATAACAAAATTATTAAATTGAATAAATGCCAGGGTGAATGGATATAGGCTGAGTCATAAGCAAGAATTTAAAAAACGATTTACTGTTTTCATTATTTTATTTATGAGATGAACCCATCAATCAAATTTATATTGACCACCTACTAATTGACAAGAAATTTCTGGATGCTACATACACAAAGACCAATTAGTCCAAGAGCTTGCCTTAAAGGAGTTTACTGTTTATAGGAGAAAGAGCAAAGAAGACAAGAAAATAAAATACACATGCTATGTTTTATGACAGACGTATGCATGTGACTAAGATGGTCTTGATGGTCTTGATGCTCCTGTTAGCTGGACTAAATTCTAGACCAGTTTCTTCCAGATTGTATGTCTCTGGCCTGCCTTTTATTATAGCATTTACTTTATAAAACTTGAAAGTGCAGATACTTTCTCTGCTCTTTTGTAATACAGATAAAACTTCTCCCAGTTTCTAGCCAGTTTTACAACCCAGGAACTCCTTCCTCAAGTACATGGGCATTAATTCTTTGGAAATGAAATCATCAAGAAAAACAGGGGCCCTAACTTTCAGTCTTCATGGGAGGGAAGGTGCCTAACTTCAATACGTACCAATTAGCAAACACAAATGGCTCAATCACATGGGCCAACTTCCCTCTAAGGTCCTATAGTAATTTTTCATAGCTCATGCTATTGCTTAAAAATTCTCCTGCCTTAGTTTCAATGGAGTTGAGTTTACTTTCTCTCCCTTATCGCAACAATGTTGAATAAAGCATTCCTTGACATTTTTAACAAAGTGTATATTGCAATCTCTCTCTGGTACATTAAAACCATGGCAACACAAGAGACTCAGCCTGTGAGGGGATAGGTAAGATTTTTTTTTTTTCAAAGAACAGGACACCTGAGGTGAGACGTAAATTTTGAGAATTAAATACTCTAGGTGAAGGTGTTGGCAGCATTCCAGGCAGAGTGAGGGGCATGCATACAGGCAGGGTTACGGGTCTGTGGAGCATGACATCAATTTCTTCAACTGAATGTTTCTTAACAAAGACTCTATGTGTATATGTGTATGCATGTGTGTGTGTGTGTATACATATACACAAAATTTAAAGAAATCTGAATTATTTCTATAAAAATCAATAAAATATATTACTACCACATTAGAGTTTTAAAAGCAAATTTATAAAATTATTCTTCTACCAAAGTCATCTACTTGTCTGTGTCTACTTTGTTTTTATTATAGTTAAGTCAAATCGGCTTCTGTTTAGGAATTTTTCAATGTCAACATACTTTTGAACCTAATCCTTTGAATCAAGAGAGTTACCAATGAGCATTGGCCGAAGGACAGATCTGAATCACGGTTATAGGAAAACACTACTGCCCAAGGTGATTATTCCATCTGAAAGTTATACACATTCATGGCAGTGTATTCAAAGGGATGAAGGTAACAAAAGCTTGATTTTTCTCCTTTTCCTTTCAGGACAGCTCCCATGAGAACAGCTGTTCTCTTATTAATGCTGTTAAATGTTAGCAATAAAGCTCTCTGGATTTGAACTGAATAAGGTGACGTAGAAGAAAGTTTGTACCAAATAAATTTGCGTAGATTAGAGTCTGCAGGTGGTCTAAAACATGCCTGTATTGGGAGCCAAATTGTTCAGCACTGGAACCTTTTGAAACGAGAACAAAGAGCCTTTCATTGCTCAAATTCTAAATGCAGCTTAGTACTTCATTAGAAACCTCTTAGTTCGCTGTAGGAATCTTTCAGATTTAATTATGAGGTTGGGAAAAAGCCTTCTTTCCCTAGGATACCATATTGAAACATTTAATTCTGTGTTTCCTGGGAGATCTCCAAGTTTTGCAAATTGCTGAAATTATCAGTGCATATTTAATCTAAATTTTTTCTGAAACCTAACTTTCAGGCTCAATCAAGTTAACCGTCTCAGTCAATCTGATTATGAAACTAAAATTACTTGGATTCTACAGCAGTCGAGTTAGAAATGAGGAGATCTGGGCTTGGAGAGTAACACATCAGAATCTGGAAGTCAGTATGGCAACTTAACCCTACAGAACGAAAAGTAATTGAATATCTGGTTGTCTCATTTGCTGCTAAAGCCAATGCTGACAAG
Source organism: Panthera uncia (assembly GCF_023721935.1). Lineage (NCBI taxonomy): Eukaryota > Metazoa > Chordata > Mammalia > Carnivora > Felidae > Panthera > Panthera uncia. Next base: position 52,297,026 of record NC_064809.1, on the reverse strand, counting down.
TTGAGCCTGTTTAATCTCCTGTCCTGTGTTCTTCAATTCTTGATGCCGGTATTATGTGTGTGTGTTTTCAATGTGTTTGAGTTCAAATAGCAATCAGTAAGAGCCCACGGGAACAAAGCTTTTCCAAGAGGCTAAGCCGACAACACTTTCCAATGTCACTCAGTGGGAAAAGAAAAACAAAAACAAAAAACAAACAAAAAAAACTGTCCTGTCCTTCAACAGCAAACTACCTCCTGGCTCTTTGAAGTTAAACAAAACAAAACAAAACAAAACAACCACTACATGTTTATTAAATGAACAAATGAAAACATAAGCCATGAATCCCAAGTCTTGTCTCCAACCTCTGAATCTCAAGATTAGCACAAAATTGCTAATGGAAATCTTTTTATAAGCACCAGAGAAATAAAATATAATTTATTTGATAATAGAATACTGACGGAAAACAACTTTTGATTTTCAACTTATTCTGTACCAAAGTTAAAATATAAGACAGAACTGAAGCAAAAATTTAACCTAGAGCAAATTTGTGAAACCCTGCCTCATTAGTTTATAGTTCATGAAGATCTCTGTATCTCTATTTTGCAAGCCTACAACAGAGTACTTATAGAGGGCAAAATGGGTCAAACCCATGTCAGACTGAATTTACTAGATGGCTGAGATGAACTGAGTCATGAATTTTCCTGACAGTGCTAAAAGATGGGAATAAATGATCAGAATGTCTTTCTTTGGTAATATTTTGGGTAAGGGCTTCGAAAAATATTACCACTATATTTTTTTATGAAGGCAGAGGTAAACCACATACTGTGTTTTCATGAAAATAATAACACTATTTGTGCAATGTTACTGTAAGGGTTATGGGTTTTCCTAATTATGATGTTTGGGCCTCCTCCCTATGACAGGAGAAGTAGCAGAGAATATTTCAAGACATGAATAAAACTAATGCCTTTTTGTCATCAGGTGAGTTAAAATGGATTAGGTTGGCTACATGATGTGCTCCAAATCAATGACCAGATGTGAATACTTTTCATTGTTCCTAATGTCACTACTTTGCCTGGTTCAAAGCCACAGTCATTTCTCACTTGGATAACTTCAACAGCCTCTTATTACCCTTATTCCCACCTCAGACTCAAGATTGTTCTCAATACAGCAGCTGAAGCAACCCATTTAAAATCTAAGCTGAATCAGCTAACTCTTCTGCACCACATCTCTCAGGGCTTCCCAACTTACTCAGAGTAAAAGCCAAACTCCATACTGTGACCTACAGCGCCCCACCTTCAAACCCTACATCATTTGGCTCCCCACTGCCTCTCTCCTGCTACCCCCTCAGCCCCTTTCCTGTCTTAGCCACCCCAGCTCTCCTGATGCTCCTTGAACACCCAGCCAACGCCGACCTCAGGACGTTTACATGGTTTGCTTCTTCTCTTCTTGGAACACTTTTTCCACCTGAACTGCCATGGATCTTCCTTCACTTCTTTCAGTCTTTTTTTTCTTTTTTATGTCTTTCTTCTTTAGACCATCTGTGGGTACCTTATCTAAAATTTTAACTTTTCTCTGCAGTATTTCATATCCCCCCCTTTTTTTTAAATCGAGCATTTATCAGTACCTGACTTATTAAAGACTTACTGACTTGTCCTGCTTAGTGTCTACCAACTCCACTGGAAAGAAAAGTCTAAATGGGCAAGGATTTATATTTTGTCTGATTTGTTCATGGCTCTATCTTCAGTACGTGGAAGAATGCCTGGCACAGTGTTGATGCTTAATAACTACCTCTTACCACTTCACATGGCTTTCCTTGAACTAGGCCAACAAAAGTCTATTGTTGCTCTATATAGTATGTGAAATTCCTTTCATCTCTAAATCATTAAGATACTACGAAGAACAGGCTTCAACCACTTGATTTCTTTTTGCTTCATAACAGAGAATGTATCCTTGTATGAACATGGTATTATAATAGATTCCACAGTCTATAATTACTATTATTATGATATTAGGGAAGGGAAGTTATCCACAATCCAATGCAGATGATATGTGGACACAAACTATGTAGTTCATGAGAAGCATAAATTCATCCAAACCTATGTAAAAACAAAAAACAAAAAACAAAACAACAATCCTAGGAAAAACACACTAGGAATAGATTTTATAAAACTTACTTGGAGCTTCATTATTTTCACAGGTTTCCTCTTCATTTGGTGCTTCCTCCTCCTCCTCCTCTTCTTCTGGGTCATCAGTATCTCCTGACTCATCACTGTCTTCCACCCATTTCCCTGGCATTAGTCCTGCTGAATCATAGGAGTTGCACAGAGGACCCACAATGTGAGAGATGAAGGATTCCTGAAGATTGGCCAACTGAGGAGCAGAACGGTCCATGAAGGGGCTTATTGGTAACCCAAGGCTGGCCTCTTCATCACCCTGGAAATAGGAATTTAGCATGAATAGTCAACCAGAAAGATAAATGACATGGAAAATTTAAAATACTAGTAAAGTCAACATTCACTTGGCATCTAAAATTTGCAATTATGTAAGAACCCAGACATTCATGTGTGAACTCCCTCTTTTGCTTGACTGCTAAAAGATTCTACTCAAATTACTCAGATCCCTGTAGAAATGTTTTGTTGCTATTTATCACTTTTGTGATCTTGAGATTTTGGCTTTTGATTAAGGGGAAATAGAAGAAATGGTCTAATGTCTCAGTAGATGGTACTTCTTATTACACATGATTCCTCTTTAAATGAGAATATAAATGCACTTTAAAATGCAATGCTGGGAATAATTATCCAACAAATACATGATCTATCATGTTTTCTTTTTTTTTTCTTTTGCCTTAGCTGCCAGAAATCTTAGTATAATTTATTGCTCAATTAAAGGTGCTATCTTATCCCAGCTTTTGGTTGAATTATATCTTCTGTGATTATATGGTTTCTGAAAGTCTTATTTGGCAATATGTTTATCAGTACTATTGTGTGTTTTTATTTTGAACTGCTTCAAATCTTTCTGGAAAAAAAACAGATTGTAAACTAGTAGTCATCTAGCAAAATTAATGAAGGAAATATACTTAAATACCAACAATGGTTATACCTATGTAGAATGATGATAAATTATCCTTTTTATTTTTCTTTATTTCAATATTTGGGGATTGATTATGAATTAATCTCATTTCTAGAAAAGTATCTAGAAAGTATAAACCTTTTATTCTATATATGAATCCTGTCTACAAAACCTTATAAACCTATAAAATTCTTTCTAATCCCTCTTTAAATATGTCCAGCGATAGCAGGCAATTTATTACTTATTTCTGGATTTCTTCATAATACAAATTTTTTTCTCTCATTGTCTTGAAATCAATCTCACTATACCTTCTATAGACTGGTTATATCCACACCATTTTTAGGGAAGGAAAAAGAAATCTCATGTTTCTTAAAAATCACATCTTGGGGTACCTGGGTGGCTCAGTAGGTTGAGTGTCCAACTTTGGCTCAGGTCATGATCTCACAGCTCGTGAGTTTGAGCCCCACGTCAGGCTCTGGTGCTGATGGCGCAGAGCCTGGAGCCTGCTTCAGATTCTGTGTCTCCCTCTCTCTCTGCCCCTAACCCACTCGCATTCTGTCTCTGTCTCTCTCAAAAATAAATAGACATTAAAAAAAATCAGGTCTGTGTTAAGCAATAATTTATCTTCTTTAATCTCCACAATGTATGATCACTTAACACTAAATTTGTATGTCAGCCTTTTAAGTATCTGAAGACAGTTATTACATCACCTCCATTTTCTCCCGTGGTAATGATCTTCACTTTTTTCATGTCTTTTTATGTCACTGATCCCTGTCCTTTACCCATGATCTACTGCCTCCACATTCCTCTTAAGAGAGTAAATCACAGTACTCAAAACACAGTTTCAGATATAATTAAATCAGCATAGGATAATATGGGGAAGATCACCTCATGTTTATGTGTTTGGTAGGTTTTTTGTTAGTGTGTTTATTTTCACATTATCATGTCAAATAAAATGCCTATTTTTAAAGCTTTTTTGTATGCTGCTGTTATTGATCACTAAAAGTAAATGAACTTGGGAGTGCCTGGGTGGCTCAGTTGGTTAAGTGTCTGACTCTTGATTCCAGTCAGGTCATAATCTCATGGTTCATGAGACCGAGCCCTGTGTCAGGCTCTGTGCTGACATCGCAGAGCCTGCTTGGGGTTCTCTTTCCTTGTCTTTCTCTGCCTCTCCCCGCCCTCTCTCTCTGCCCCCCAACTCCTGCTCTTTCTCTCTCAAAATAAACATTAAAAAGTAAATGAACTTAACCTGATATACATTCACCCATATAAACTACCTTATAATCAGTTTATAAAAAAAACCAATATGTCAATGGTGTTCCTAATGTCTCACTAAGTCATTTCATTATCTCAGTATCTTCTCCTTCCCCTCCCACACTCCCACAATCCTTGCAAATTGTGTACGTTTAGAGTTTTTAGTCAGCGCATTTTCTGACGTATGAATATGAAAGAGATTGATCACATTTTACAGCTTTTGGAAGCTTTTCTGAATTTATGAGCAGCCTAAGTAGGAATTAAGATAAACAGTTAAGTTAGTTACCTGTTCATAAAATTCGTTGACAATACCCTCTGTCCACTGGAGATGGAGCTCTTTACATTTAGCTGGCCCATTGATATCAGCCAACTTTATACACATTTGACAAACCAGTAGACGATCATTTTCATTGGTCCAATCTATTCCAACATCATCATTAACCTGTTTGAGGGGCAAAGTTAAAATGTGTTTTGCCTCAATGAAAGCAAAAGTTGAACAGATAAACAATATTTATTATCTTCCTAACATGTCGAGATCAGAATACCAAGAAATGAAGAACTTCGTAGTTATTTAAAATAACATTATTGGCTTGCATAACAGTAAAATAGCTTATCGGAAAACTAAAATAAGAAATGATGGACAAAATAATTACTAATTATTGAAGTGAAAATAATACTACTTAAAATTAGCATAGGGGCATCTGGGTGGCTTAGTCGGTTAAGCGTCCGACTTTGGCTCAGGTCATGATCTTGCAGTCTGTAAGTTCGAGCCCCGCATGGGGCTCTGTGCTGACCACTCAGAGCCTGGAGCCTGTTTCAGATTCTGTGTCTCTCTCTCTCTCTCTGACCATCCCCCATTCATGCTCTGTCTCTCTCTGTCTCTGTCTCAATAAATAAATAAATAAATAAACGTTAAAAAAATAATTTAAAAATTTAGCATATATATGTAAAGAGGCTGTAAATTAAAGTGGATAAATAAATAAATAAAAAGAGACGCCTGAGTGGCTCAGTCGGTTGAGCATCTGAATCTTGATTTTGGCTCAAGTCATGATGCCAGGGTTGTGGGATTGAGCCCTGTGTTGGGCTCCATGTTGAGCGTGGAGCTGCTGAAGATTGTCTTTATTTCCCCCTTTGCCTCTCTCCCCTGCTCATGCTCTCTAAATAAACAAATAAATAAAATTAGCATATATTACCAATTACCAGTAAATAAATATAGCTACAAACGGTAAGAAATTTTCTTAAGTTAAATTTTGGTGTTTATGTTTGAAGTATGAAATTTTGTTTTGAGGTTTTGACCTTTTCTACAGTCAGATAATTTATGTTAATATGCTACAGAGGTGAGAGTAAATTAAATCAAACAAAAACCCAATGACACTGAGATTTTTATTTCTCTGCAGCACAAAATGTATGTATGTGTACACACACACACACACACACACACACACACACACACACATATAAACAGCACCTCAACTTCTCAGGTTTCTAGGTTAGGACCAATGTCTATATATCTGCTTCTGGTTAATCATTTTATTGCATTTTATTTTCACATTTGACATATAAAAGGTGAAAGCAATGAATTTTGTTCCACACTTTGATTCCATGACATCTTTCAATATGGTCATAAAATGAAGACTGGTACAAATCTACTTACCTTGGCATTAAATTTGGCTACGAAATCAAAGTGTTTCTTCAGGTCAGTGGCCAAAATTGCTTCAATGACGAGGAAACGAAAATGCTTAAATTCCACATGGTCAAGATTAACTAAGAAGTTGTACTCTGGACGGGACATGAAAAGATTCCATGCAGCAGCTGCATGATGGTTCTCCAAAACTGAACGATCATTATAGAGCACCGCCTAAGCAAATAAGTAAGAGACTGAAGAGTTCAACTTTTAAATTAAAAAAAAATAATAATACATGAGTATGCAAAGCTTTCGGAATTTTCTTTTTTCACAGAACACAGAAATTTAATCTTGTGACTGTTGGTTATTAAGAATTATATATTGTAATTACATTGACTGATGGCTACTTTTCTTGGTTAAATTTCCTTTTTTATAAGATGAAGTTCATTTCCTTGAACTTTATTCTAAACTCTTGCAAATGAGGGGCTTAGAGTTAGCTTTTATCAGATTTCTTTGCACAAGAATTTAACTATTTAAAACAATCCAAATACACTAAAATCCCTAGGAGGTAACTCAGTTACTTTCTGCATCTAGAGTAAGAATTACCTTTTCTTAAACACATATAACTAATACATAGGAATGGAATCCCTGAAAAGCTCATAATTTAAAACATTCTCACCTCACAAGCAGCCATTGAAAACATCATCCTTAAAGTAGTAATTGAAGGTATATAATAAATATCTGCTTGGAATTCTCTAATAATGCTCAAGGACATTGCAAAAGAGAAGGAAGTTGCCTAAAAACTGCTTGAAGGTTAGTGTGGCAGATAGATGACAATACAGGGTTAAAAGGCATAAGGATAAAAAGGAGAGCCTGAGCACATGAAAATTTACATTGAACTAAGTAAAAATGCATACATGTGTAGGAAAATATGCATGACAAATGGTGCTGGCAAAATGATTTGCCCATCTTTAGGGAAAATAATTCTGGGGTAAGAAGGACATGCTGGAATAAGTTTAAAATAAGTAGGGAAAAAATATCAGGATACTTTTTTAACATATAGATTAGAGGAAAATCTAGTCTAGTCTATATGACAGGTGGAAATAGGGGTTGGGTAAAGGACAAAAGTCAAACAAGAAAAAAACAAAAAATGTATGAGACCAGATTGTCTTCTAGATCCTCTAGAAAGAAAAACAGGATCTCAGAATACTTAGTAACATGGATCCAGCTAATTAAATGAAGGAGAAACTTACTGAGTTTAATTGTATAAATGGAGATGCTGAGATACTCAGTGATTAATTTTTGACTTAACTTTAAATATATATGAAAATGAACTTCTTTAAAGTTATTGTTTTTGGAATACTATGTTCAGATAAAAAAAATTCCTTCAAATGAATGAAATAAGTTGATGTTTAAATCCTAATCAATAGAAATGTCATAAGAATCATGGTTGTTATAATGAATATATCTCAAATGAATAGGATTTATATACAAATAAGCCCCATATTCTTAAAAGTCCAAGAAAGGCTGGGTTCTCTGATCTTTCCAAAAAAGAGACTTTAGTATAGGTTTGATTTTCTTTGTTGAGAAGGTTCATTAATATGAATTCAACTAGCTTTTCTTCTTAAGAAAACTGAGAAGGGAGTCCCATGGGTAATAAAGTTGCATGCCTGCCATTAATATCTTGGAACAAACATGATATATTTTCAAAATTAGCTTGGTCTGTAAGATTTTTTTCCTAGGGCTAAATATAGCTTGGCTCATATTCATTTGGTCCCTATTATAAGTCAAATTTATAAAATAAATTTCCTTTGGAAAAATCTCTAAATTGAATTATCTCTTGTAATCAAAATTGAAAGATTTACCTGAGGAGCACTAGTTGCAACCAGGAAAGCATTAGTCCTTCCTGGGTGATCATAATCATGCATGGCTGCAGCTACATACAGGGCCATTAACTCTAAGGCAGGGATATTTCCAGACAGACATCCGTATTTATCATCAGGCACATTATACATTTTTGAGAATACGTATCCCATATGTCCATGTGTAAACCCACTGTCAGAATCTGAGAAGAGAAAATGAAAGTAACAGAAAGTTTTAAAAGGTATTAAAGCGATACCATTTGTCTTGACTTCCTTTTTTAAAGAAATACTTTTCCCCCTAGTTACAAAGAAACACAGATATACTTAACACGTACCTGAATCACTTGCTGATCCGTGATCATTAATCACAGTTGAGTGGCCTGGAATAGGTTGTGTAGTAAGATACCAAACAGCATGTAAGACGTCAGTGGCATGGATTCTGTTATGATCTTTAACCAATGCAAAGGGAACAGTCATTAATTTGTGAACTTGGGGTCCAAGGACTAAGAGTGCCATCTACTGGATAAACATTTTAGTCTTAACATTTTAATACCCCAGCAAAAACATTCAAGGACAAATACTCTTTGATTACTCTTCCATTACTCCAAAATATCCATAGTGACAAGAAAAGAAAAAAAAAAAGCACACACAACATTCATTATTCATGCAGATGTCTGAAGTGGAAAAATCTGTGTGCAGAGTCTACCAGAAACCTAACATATAAAGAAAACTCACTATGTGAAACCCCTGTAATGTTTACCTTTATATGTATTTCCATGCTCCTATAAGATTATGCAGAGGACCAAAATAAAAGAAAGACCCGTGACATACTTCAAATAGGTCAGATCAATGGCCTATATCACCCAATATCTCATCTCTGATAAATAGCATGCAAATATATTCTGTGAATAAAACATAGTACTATTCTTTTGTATCAAACTTAAAACACTGGTTAAAAATTACTAATATATCTTTTATATGTAGATTAAATCCACAAAGCAAAAATCAAGAACAAGAATCAATGATGTTCATTTTGGGAATACAGCTCTAGGACATACCTACAGAGAAAAATAAAAGCCTCTTTGTACATTAATGTAGGGAGTTGAGTCATTGACCATAGAGCAAAATCTATGGGAAAACCACATCCTCTAGTTAACAATGTCATTATCACAGGAAGGGGGTCTATTCTATGTGTGCACCTCAGCTTCTACTGAACTGTGACAAAAGGCCCGGTGTGCTCTTGGCTCACCTTCTTTTTCTGGTGCAATTCTTCCAAATTTTTCTCTTGTCTTCTGGCCCTTCATAGTATTTCATTGAGTGCTATGCCTTACCCTAAGTCTACTAACTTTACATACTTTATTTCCAATGGCCAACGATCATACAGTCTCCTCCAATATAGATTATATCTCTGAATAATACTCAACAGATGAAGAGAAAAGAGAGAAAAAAAAGAATAATAATGGGACTTGGAGAGAAACATCTGGTCCCTGTTCAGGGAAGAAAGAAAAAACTGACACTGTGTTGGTGGGCACACGGAGGGAATGTGTGGAGATAGTGCCTATTCTCCTACATTTCTGGTGACTCTTAAGAGTCAGTCTTTATGTGAGGACATGTAGCTAGATCTTACGTAAACACCCCAGCAATTCAGTCTTGTGAGGACTTGAGAAGATGTGTTCAGAAGAGCTTTGAGAAACAGATAACCCAGGCTCCAAACGAGGAAAAGAGGAAAACCTGTGCCCTTTGCCATTGCCAGATATTATCTAGTGCCCTAAAGAACAACTGTATTGAAACTGGAGTCTGTATCTCTGCACATGGACTATCTCAAGTCATCCAAGGCCATTATATTTTACATCCACACCTGTGCCATGTACAAAATTGATCGCACTAAACGTTTCTGGATTTAGGTGAGGTCTGATTTTGTCTCTTTTCTGATAGTATTACGTGGGTTACCTTAAGTGAGTTAAAATTCTCAGTATCATTTCCTAATCTTAAAAGTATAGACATATTAAATAATGGTGCCTTATTATAGCACAATGGTACAATTGTGAGAATTACAGAAGACGTATTTTTAAACTCCTGACACATAGTAAGCTTGCAGTTAATATAAATATAAGTCACATAAAATAAATTATTGCTGTTGGAACAAGATGGTACAGATCACCAATTTTCTTCCAAAATCCATCCTGGATTTGTTAAACACTGAAGACCTAAAAATAACAGCTATGCTAAACCCTTGGGGGACAGAGAAGGCAGGGATGTTCCGGTAGAGGAAGAAACTGCCCAGGCTGCCACTGTTAGGGGATATATCAGGAGAGAGCTTCTAAGTTCTTTTCTCCCCCTTTGTAGCAAGCTGGGAAAATGACTGTGTGCAAGTAGTTCCCAGTCCTCTTCCAAGTCACAGAAACCTGTGTATGCACCCAGCATCATGAAGGGAGGATGGGGGCAATATCAGGCAGATATCAGGGGGCAGTATCTGGTGTTGGCAGAGTCTGTTTGGGGTGACAGACAACATCAAGTACAGATAAACCTGTGGAGTTACTGCTTCCTGCCCTATTCCCCACCCCAAGGCCCAGGGCCAGAAGGCTTCACAGGTAATTTCTGTGAATTTTCAATGAATAATCTTATCTAAATAATTTGGTACTGAAAATATAAAAAAGGAGGGAAGCTGCCCGACTCATTTTATGAGGCTAGAATAATCTTGATTTAAAAATTAGGTAAAGAGGGGCGCCTGGGTGGCTCAGTCGGTTAAGCGGCCGACTTCGGCTCAGGTCATGATCTCGCGGTCCGTGAGTTCGAGCCCCGCGTCGGGCTCTGTGCTGACCGCTCAGAGCCTGGAGCCCATTTCAGATTCTGTGTCTCCCTCTCTCTGACCCTCCCCTGTTCATGCTCTGTCTCTCTCTGTCTCAAAAAAATAAATAAACGTTAAAAAAAATTTAAAAAAAATTAGGTAAAGACAGTATATGGAAATAAATACCCCCTTTGCTTTTGAATATAGGTTCAGAAATACTTAAAACAATAGCTAACCAAACCTAACTCCTTAAAAAAAATATCTCCAGTTATGCATGTGTAGATCCAGAAGAATAACACTGTCACTGTCACCATATGCAGGATGGAAAATCACCTGCCTTCTAAGCAGTCAATAACATGTTTATTAAATAAACATTTACTTAGCATGTATTATGTGCAAGTATTGTGTCAAGTGCTAATATTGCTGCTGTTCTCGCCATCAGCTTTCTGATGACCAACTCAGGAGCAAAGGCACCCAGGAAATAAGCCAGCTAGGTCCACATAGGGGATTTTGTAGGACACACAAACATGCTTAAATATTCCTCTTCTTGTAGGCAACTGAGAGGGATAAGTAACAGTATCAGAGCTATCATTACTATCATCCTTCTTCCTTCATCTCTGCATTTTGGACAAACCTCCAACCCCCTCGGTGGTTCCCCCTCCCATCTGGTAAGCCCCTCTGCCTCTCTGACAACACATAAACGCACATGCACACACACTAACACATAATAGGCCCTACCTCATACCCAAAGCCTGTCCATCTCCCTCTTCTGTCTTGATACACTTGTTTTCTCAACTTTCTCCTGATCCCTCAAGCACAGAGTTGAAGCAAACTGGCGTGGAGGGTTGGAGTTATACGTAAAATTCATACATTTTTAGACCTATAGATTTTCAATTTAAAATTCTGTCTATGTGCCGATGGAAAAGTGTTAAAAGAAGAAAAGTGACAATGTAAATTTTTTCCCCTTTGGAATATAGCAAATACTGTAATATTTCTGCCTTTCCAGCTTATGCTGCATCACCTCAGGATCTACTTTTGAATTGGTGGGCACATGACATACAGCTCAGCTGAACTGAACTGAACACAGATTGAGCAATATTATTCTCTTACTGCCATTAAATAGTACCTGATCACAGGTATTTCTGAGACATCGTACCCATTTCTCCAACTTCAGTAACAAGAATGAGAGGTGTTAGGTAACATATATTTTAGAGATGAAATTCTCCGAAAAGAGAAAAAGCACTCTCAGAAGTAACTTTGAATTTACTAATGAATATCACCTGATGATTTATCTTCTTTACCTGCCAGTATGCCCAACTGAAAAGGACTGTGAACAATATTAAACATTATCTCTCTGTGCAATTGAATATAAACTATACCTTAATCTATCCAAATCTTTACTGAGCAAGTATATATTTGGTATCATATTTCTGTCAGTGAGTTGCGTACACCTATACCTTGTCATATCTACCTAGCTACCCATGTCTATTTTATTTTATTTTTTTTAAAGTTTAGTGTGTGTGTGTGTGTATGTGAGAGAGAGAGAGAGAGAGAGAGAGAGAGAGAGAGAGGGAGAGGGGGGGGGGGGGGGGGGGGGGGGACCAGCAGGGGAGGGGCAGAGAGAGAGGGAGACAGAGGATCCAAAGCAGGCTCCACGCTGACAATGGAGAGCCCGACGCAGGGCTCGAACCCACAAACTGTGAGATCATGACCTGAACCGAAGTCAGGATACTTAACCGACTGAGCCACCAGTCGCCCCTATTTTTAAATCTAGATTCTTCAAATTTTAATAAGGGTTCTGGGTACAAATTTAAAATATTTTTGGGTACCTGGGTGGCTTAGTCAGTTGAGCATCCAACTCTTGATTTAGGGTCATGATCCAAGGATTGGGGGATCAAGCCCTGTGTGGGGCTCTCCGTTGTCAGTGTGGGAGCCTGCTTGAGATTCTGTCCGCTCCTCTCCCCTCTCATGCTCTCAATCAATCAATCAATCAATCAATAAATGCTTTCACATTTTCCCGCTTCTTTTAAAAATTATTAAGGGTGTACTTAGAAGTCTAATTACAATTTAGTTTCTATTATTTTAGGTGACTGTCATATTAAAGTTAATCTAACCCATTTTAGTTACTCTTGAGTTTTTTCATTTAGGTATGGGTTTATTTAGATAGAGCTATTAGAAACATAGTTCTCCAGGAATATGTATTAAAGTTAAGGACACATAAAACAAATTTTTATGTAGCATAATTATAATTAATAGTAAACAAAGCTTTTAATAAATATCTATATTAGTTGAAATTTACAACACAACCACATGCAAAGAATTACTATTGAAAAGTGATCACCAATCAAGCTAAAACTTTCCTGTGAGAAGATATCAGTGAATTCCCTTTATGGAAAGTGTCTGGGACTCCTAATAGAATAGGCAGGTTTATAATAAACAAATTCTTTTCATATGGAATGAAGAACCCACTCTTTCAGGGAAAAAAATCCATTCAATTGTAAAATAAAAAACTATAAGCATGAATAATAAAATTTAGACTCTGGAAACTTCTTTATACACTTAAATACTAGTCAACTCTCCCTATGATTTAATGACACACTGCCCAGAGAAACGTTAGTAGTTATTATATCAATTTGTACTCCATGGACTTGGCTATCACTGATTATGTTACTAAAATATATTTGGAAATACAGCAATTTGTAAATTTAGTCTGGTGACTAGCTGTTGAAAAATCAGTAACACTTATGTCAATCACTGGCATCCAACCAGGGGGAGCCCTGGGAAAATGGTATTAAGAAAGCAAGGCTTATCTTGAGATCCTTTCAACTACCGCTTTTTCATATTTTTCTCTCAATTTCCATGGCCCTATTGGCCAGACCTTCCCAAGGGGACCAGTGTTCTTAAGTTCCTCTTTCCTCTATACCCATTGTCCTGTTTTGCCTGCATTTGGGTCCCATATTCTCCAACAAATCTCATTGTGGATCCAATTCTCCATTCTCTTTTCCTATTACATGCCATTAGCTGTGCATTTTTGTTCCAATCAGATGGCATTTTGAAAAACAATATGTTAATAATGGATCACTAGTTTAATGTACTAGTTTAATGTCTGGAAATACCTGTACTTTATCTGTCTGCATAGAATTTTTACTTAACTTCAGCTCTTTGCAACTAGAAAAAGACATGGGATTCTAAAGTCTAAGGTGTATAAAAGAAAATTTAAAACTTAAAACTTAGAACGTGATTTGAACAACACGTTTCTAAGACATGCCTCAACCAATATATGATGTCTATTTCTCTTGTTGTATGCCATTTATTTTCTAAAAGTACCACGTGATTTCTGCACATTTTCACAATTTCTATGACTGGATTTTTGGACATTTTCTTCCATACCATATATTTTGTAGTATTTAGGATGATGTTCAGATGAAACCTGCAATGCTCCATATTGGAAATTTAACATCTTCCCTCTGTTCTATTTTGCATTATTATAAATCACAAACTATCCTCATAATATTTAAAGTTCACAAACATGAACACTTGGTTCACAAAATCTTCCTTTGGTCTTCACATTTGTCTGATTTTAAAGGCTTCTAATAATTTCTTTGCAACCACTTAGGAGTGCCTCTTGTGTATTTTATTAATTATACCATCACCCACCTGTCCCTCAACACCCAGGCAGGTTTTTGTTATATTCAAGAACATCAGGAGTTAATGTTTTAACTCTGCAGATGCCAGAACAAAAGTTGAACTCACCCAATAAAAGGAGTACGTAATAAAATGAGCAATAAATTTAACATTTAATTATTTGTGGGGCACACACTTAATTGTCTTACTAGGTGAAGGCACTATTATAACTCCTTTAGAATTATTACCTCATTTTACCCTCATAACAATCCTACAAAGCAGATATTATGATCCCCATTTTACAGATTGATAAATGAGGCATGCAGAGGTTAAGTAAGACCCATGGTCTTCCACAGCTGATAAATGTAGGGGCTGGGATTCTGAAACAGGATATTATCTCCTAGTCACTATAGCATGCGGCCACACACTGTGTTTACCATGGGGAATTCTCTGCTAGCTGCTAACAATTCAATATCCCACTACCCACAGCAAATTTGACAGATTTTAAAGTATTATTTCACAAATAACATACTTACAAGGAATTTCCCTGTAACCAATCTCCAAAGCATGAAAATAATTCATAAATTCCCTAACTGGAATTTTGAAAGCTTCAAAGAGGCCCATGTCTTCAAAAAGTCTGTATGATACCTATAAACAGAAGCACAAGCTTTATAAAACATCAAATAATTCATAGCTAGTAGAGACACCTATTGGGAATAATAAGTCAAGTAACTATTGAGGAACTCTGTGTGTCTAGCCCTTGCAGTCCCTGACCACAAGGGGTATTTAATCTGTTTTTAAAGGTGGGGATATGCAACCAAGAAAACAACCAACTCAAACAACAGTATATGCACTGCAGAAACATATCAAGGCAATCAATTGTGTGTGATATCAACTACTAGGCAACACTACTTCCTAAATTGCTGACTGCAAAGTGCATAACATAAACACTAACAAATGAGAAAAGGCTTTAATTTGACTAATTTTTATTGAAAAAGAAATTCCAGAGGATAAAGGATTCATAGCTGTACCTTAGAGAAGGGGAAAGAATTATGAGAGAGAAAAAGGGTTACCTTGACTAAATGTATAGAGAAACCAATTTATTCTACTGTAGTATAAATACCATCTAAATTATTTTTTTCCTCACATGTCTTCTCTTTCTCCTCCAAATATCTATTCTCCTTTCAGTTGCATTCACATCTCTGGCGACTCAAAGTCAGTGAATACCTTTGCATGTAATTGGCATATTTGACAGGCAAATGATGGAGAAAAAAATGATAAAGGCACAGGAGGTTATGGGGAGAGAAATGGTTATTCACATGGAAGAATGGAGGACAGCACCATTTCAAGTGGCCTTACTTCGTATCAAAAGGTACAGAGTTGGTTATAACTCAGGAGACTTTATGAAAGAATTATTCATCATTTTTATTATCTGCATCTCTTCTTAAAATTGTCTTGAAATATTTCTTCCAAAGCTTTGATATATTGTTTCATAAATTTCTATCTTTTGTCATTTGACTTTAAATTTATTCATACTTATTTAAAGTCAATGACATTCCATTTTGAAGCTTATTTAATTTGAGAGAGAGAGAGACAGAGAGAGAGAGAGACAGACAGACAGACAGACAGTGGGTGAGAGGGGGAGGAGCAGAGAGAGAGGGAGACAGAGAATCCCAAGCAGGCTCCATGCTGTCAGCGCAGAGCCTGATGAGGGGCTTGAACCCATTTACCATGAGATCTTGACCCGAGCTGCAATCAAGAGTCGGATGCTAAGCCAACTGAGCCACTCAGGTGACCCTCAATGATATTCCTTTAATTATGTACTCAGTGTTTAACATATGTGTGTGTGTGTGTGTGTGTGTGTGTGTGTGTGTATATATATATATATATATATATATATATATATACACACACATATATCTAAAGGAATTTCTATCTAAAATGAAACAGAAGGATATAAAACAAAAAAATCTCATACATGTGCTGTCAGAAAAATACAATTTAAAGACAGACTGATTTCCCATAAATGACTGATTTACAAAAAAAGTGGTAACACTGGGATTTTCTTAAGTGATAGGTAGTTGATCAAGAGTTGCCTCGTATCAACCTTGGGAAGTTGTACTTATGGTTTCCAGAGATGTGAACAAGGAATGGTCAGGGTCGGGCTGGTCTCACAAAGTAAACTGACTTGAGCTTTGCTTGTATGACTGCACTGGTTTCGCCTGCTTGAGGAATTTTCAAACCTGGTCCCATTTGTTTTTTATTTTAACAGTCTCTAATTGAACTATCCCCTTTTTACATTTCCTGCCCATAGATAACAGCCCACCCCAAACCCTCAAGGGACTCATGATAGTTTGCTATAGTTTGCATATCCTAAATCGCAGTACGTCTGTTATTCCTGAATAAACTCATCTTTTTGACAATTTTGAGTTTGCCTCAGTTTACTTCTTAGGCTGGCATAACTAAAAAGGAGGGTTATTCATTCAGCATATATCTATTGAGCCCTTACCACGTTCCAGACAATTTTCTGCATATGAGGCATATATACAGGTAAACAAAACAAAGATCTCTTCCTTCAGGGAGCTTACGGTCTAGCAGGGAAGGGAAGTAAACAGCAGATATAATAAGGTATACACTATGACAAAAAGTAGTAAGTAATATGTAAAAAAAAAAAAGGGGGGGGGGGAGCAGGGGTGGAGGACTGAGAATACCAGAGAAGCTATGGAATTTGCTTTTTTAAGTATGGTGGTTAGAGCAGACATATCCAAGGTGACATTTGAGTAAACAATTGAGGGACATGTAGACTGAAGTACACGGATATCTGCGAAAAGAGTTTTTCATACAGAGAAAAAGGCCTGTGCAAAGGCCCTGAGGTATGCTTGCTGTGCTCAAGAAAGAGCAAGAAGGCCAGCATGGCTAAAACAGAATGAATGAGGACAGGAGTAGAATTTATGTTAGTAACAGCAGAGTGGGATTGGGCAGGATGCAATGTTGGGGGTTTGACAGCTAGACTGACCATTATAAGATTTTTACTCTAAGTGAGATAGGGAAACCCTGGAAGAGATTAGAGCAGGGAAGTAACTTTATTTGACTTATGTTTTAAAAGCATCACCGTAGCTGCTGTTGGAAACAGATTATACCCTAGGTACATCAACTTCTATATGCTTTTCTCCACTCTGAATGGCAAGTACATTGAAGTTTTACCCTTTTTGTTTGGAACGTAACATCCACACCTCCTCTCTTTAAAATGCAACAGAAAGTGAAGTTAAGGTTTCTGTAATATTTCAAGCTGTTTTTTTTTTAAGTTAGCTCCTCTTTACTACTGCTTTAGTCTGTATATGAGTTCTTGCTTATAAATACCTAAAGGACTTAACTGCATGTTACTTCAGGGACCTGTCCGAGATCACACAGCTGACATTTTCAGAACCAAAATTCAAGCCAAGCCTTTTTGGCTCCAAATTTTGTGCTCTAAACTGTGTTAGATCCTACCACTGGTATGTGAAAAGCAATGTTTTTAAGATTGCAAATAACTAAAGTTTCCCATTACTCTCTTAAACATTTGAAAGATGAATTGAAAAAATTAAGACAACAGGATATCTTAGAGTATGGTTTTAAAATAGGAGAATTTTCACTAAGATGCCATTACAAATCAACCACTAATAATTTAAACTACAAATAAAGATTCCATTAACCAGGTAAATACTGGTAACTGGAAAAAGCAAGCCCTCTTCTGAAATCTGAACCATGCCCTTTTAAATTTGTTAAAGTAAATATGATAGTCATCAAAAAGGCAGTCAGTATATTGAGACTGAAAAGTCATTTCCATTGCACATATGTCTCTTTAAAAATCTTTTGAAGTGAGATTTTTTCTGTGTAGTTTCAGCCAAAAGGTGATTTCTCGGAATGTTCAAGTTAATTCATTTCAGCTGTCCCAAAAGTCTTACTAGGGTAAAAAAAAAAATATGCCTTTCACACAGTGAAAATTTCATGATTTTGTGCTTATAAACTCCAATCAAAGAAAAAAAATCCCATAAAGTTCTACTCAGCAAGACAAATAAAACTGCATTTTCTCAAAGTTCAATGTTTTGTAAACCGGAAAGAAAAAATAGTGACGTACTAAGGATCATGTAGTTATGTATTTATTTTTGAAAGATGACTGGAAAAAAAAAAACATTAGTGAATTTTACTGCAATCTAATTGTTCATTACATCTAATTTTTCCATTGTGTACTCCTATCCAGGACTCTTACAAAACATTTTGTGGCAAAGCTGGTCAAGGGTCATATTCCCACCCCTTGTTCCCAGAAATTAAAGGGGAGCTAGGTACTTGGAACAGTATTTGCTATACTGTCACTGTAGCTAAGAAACCAACTGCTACAATAACCATTTTCCCACTGGCTCAAGCTCTCTGTTCCCAGTTTGAAGACAGAATAAGTGAATGTTTTATGAGAGGCTGAGAAACAGCTGAAGGTAAACAAGTCAATAGTATGGATTTCCTGTGGCACCTGAGTGGCTCAGTCATTTGAGCATCTGACTTTTGATTTCAGAGCAGGTCAGGTCATGATCTGATCTCATGGTTCCTGAGTTCGAGCCCCAGGCTCTGTACCAACAGTGCGGAACCTGGTTGGGATCCTCCCCCTCCCCCCCCCCCCCCCCCCCCCCCCCCCCCTCTCTCTCTCTCTCTCTCTCTCTCTCTCTCTCTCTGCCCCTCCCCTGCTCGCGCTCTCACTGTCTCTCTGAAAATGAATAAACTTAAAAAAATAAATATGGATTTCAAATCACAGGTCCGATATTTACTATATAACTAGATGAATGGGATATGCTGTTTTAAGCCTTGGTTTCCTCTTCTGAGAAACAAATTAAACAGAATACCTGCATCAATGTTACTGAGAGGATTAAACTGCAGAGCTTGGGGGAGTCTGTGACATACGTATCAAATACCAAACAATGTGAAAATGTTCTCTTCACAGGAAACACACTGCAGTGAAAGGGAAAGCAGAGTTTGGGGCCCACTGCCATCGCCTCTTGCTGTACCATTCCAGGGGTATTTCCAGGTAAGATCCTTCCCTCAGAGGTGCAGTCTGCAAGGGGGTTCAGAAAGTGGGATACAAAATCTCCCAGGAGGAGTCCCGAGCTGTGAGGTGAAGGTGGACTGGATAAAAACAGCTGCCCTTAAAGCTGTCTTCACGATCACCTAGCATAAAAGAGGTTGCTTAGCACTGAGGAGAAGGAAAGAGAGGAGAAAATGGGCCCACTAACTCCTAGGAAAGGTGCAAGGGCTGTCACCCTAGGCCTCACAGTGTTCATGGTTAGAAGACAGTTTAGCAGAGGCAACTACATGGTACACAGACCATATAATTATTTTGACCTTCATAAGCCATCAATCATTTTAGCACACTTTTCTGCGTAGGAAGTTGAACTGCCATTATTTTGACACATATCTAACTTCCCTACTAGTCCCTTTAAGGCACAGACCTACTTTTCCTTCTTGAAGACTAGCCTAGTACTTTGCATTTGTGGATCTGAAAAACAGAGGAAAGGCCCCTCTATCATCTTCCTTCAAACCTTCAGGGATCAGGAATCCTCACCCAGAAACTCCACACTTAAGATACTTGTTGAGAAGTCTGAAGAAAGCCTGTCTCTGATGCATGGGGTAGAAAATCAGTATGACACGTGATTTCTCTTCTAGTGTTTTCCAGGGAAATGTTGGTGGCTCCAAAAATCTGGGTCTTGAATTCTATGTCTCATATTAATTTGGTGGTCCTTAGCATCTCTGCTGTGCTATTTAGTCAATCTATGAGAACACACTTGAAGCATTTTACATAAGCTGATAAATATTATTGTATTAGCCCCTTTCATTGAGGGTGTGTTCTGAGAGGTGTTTGATAACAGAACAATTCCAGTGTTTTGTTTTGTTTTTTTCATTTATTGAGATCATACTCAAATTCTTAATTTCTGTGTTTTCTTTCTCCTTCAAGGACACAAATTTATATATTTTTTAATGTGGAAAGTCTTGAAAGTCGTCCAGCTTAAGGAAAATATACAAAAAGTCTTGTTAAGTAGCAATAGTTCATAGTCTATTTCTTGTGATACTTAATGGTGTCTTCTATATTAGAACAGAGAACTCTGATATGTTTCTCACAGCAATGGAAGGAAA
>NC_064809.1:52151990-52276660 GCF_023721935.1 Panthera uncia | reverse complement strand
ATTAGAACAGAGAACTCTGATATGTTTCTCACAGCAATGGAAGGAAACGTGTTTCTGCACAATATCTTACTTTTTGGTAAGACCTAAACAACTCTGAAATATTAAAAAAAATTAAAAACTAGTCATTGGAAAAAAATTATAGACAATAAATTACTATTTATTATTAGGTAGCTTTCTTATCTTGAGGGCTTGTATCGCCTTTTATTTCTTTTGTCCCTGTTCCTCTCCCCTCTGTCTTAAAAACTACGTATTTTAATTGTACATTATGGTATTCACTCACTTGAAATTCCAACTTCTTTTGTTGACCCACTACCAAGGAATCTACAGAATGTGAGGTACTAAAACTTCCTTTCTCCACCTGAAGTCTACCACCAGTGTCAAGCATGTACAGAGCTTTAACCAACCATGGAGTTTTTTTTTTTTTTTTTCCTACATTTAAAGTCGCACGTATGAATGCATTCCTTACCTGGCTGAGAATACGGCCACATTTTCTTCCTATTTTTTCCACCAAATCAAAAATCGGAAAATTCCAAGTATTTAGCTGCTCCATAATTGAGTCCAAGTTATCCATGACAAGAGGTTCAGGAGCAAGAACTGGTTTGTCCTATAATGAAGAAGAAAATATTTTAAGAACATGTAATTTTTTTCTACGAAGCAATTTGCACTTTGTTCAACAACTGAGTTTACAAAAATAAATGACTTAAAACTTCAGGGTGAATGAATGATCTTAAAAAAAAAAAAAAAGCAAGGTGAATAAGACATTGGTCCCAAAGTAAGGAGAGAAGGTCCTAACGCTGTTTCATACCATGAATTTTGCGTATTAGGTGCCTGCCTATTGCTGGTTCATATATGCCACAGAAAAAAATGGATGTTTCTTTCCTAAAATAGAACTGCTTTTCACCTACTATGGGATTCTTCAATAAAGACTAAAGGACTTTAGGATGCTCTGAAATTGTATATAAATTTATCTCTTTAGAAGTATATGTAAATTTTTCTGGGAGGGTTCCTGGTTTATATTGGACTTTCAAGAGAAACCCATGATGGGGGAGGAGTCAATCACCCCCTACTCGGCCAAATTTATATTATTGTTTCAAAATCAGCATTAATCCTATGATAACTGCCACATTTTTCACTATTTTTATTTAATTCATGTGATGTATGGTTTATAAAGAAACCCGCACTAAAGAAATGTAAAGACATTTTACAATATGTTCTAAATGAGGATATTCTTAAGAGTACATTTACCAAAAGGTAAAAATAAAAAATGATAGTGAGGATTAGGAAACATGCAAATTACATTATCTGACAATCTCTTTAAATTAAAAGTATAAATGGTAACTCAGGTAAAATAAAAATGATAATAGCAACAATGGATAATTACATGACAGTGAACTATTTTCTATTATTTGCTGCCTCCCCAAGATTAATCAGACTCAAATGTATGCTTTTATCTTCTTTAAAAGGATCTCTATAAACACCCCAAATCAGTCATCATTAAAGGATATTTTAACGGGTAGCAAGTGTCAGTATAAATCTAGCTTAATACAATAAGGAAAATAAATATTGGCATGCTTTCTAAATAAAGGAAGTGCTAGGAAAAAGTAGCAGAAGCCCTAAGACAACTAACATATTTCACTTTTACTGATGTTTATAAAATATTTTTTATTGGATGAAATAATTTTTTTTCTATGCACTTTTACATTTACATTTTTAGATTCTAGGATTAAACACCTGTAGTCACTTGTGGACATGAATATTTATGGTTTTAATCACTAAATAATAGAATCATTAAGAGACTGATATACTTGCATAAGGAAAACATATACTGACACACATAGGTATGGCTATAACACATGTGTGCTCCAAAAGAGATACATCTGTAAATCTAACGACTCAGGGGTCTGTTTCTAAGTCAATTTCTGTAACAGAAGGCAATCTCTCAAGTAAATGAATGAGCGCAGTGATGTGGGGCTACCAGGAATATCATGGTCTCAGACGTGTAGGTGCCACAAGCCGAAGCTTTCCTTAGAGGCTCTCTCGGGCACTCGGTCTCATCTTCATTCTGTACAATATCACTGCTATCGCTGTTGTTATTGGTTTCATAATCAGAGGTAACTTGAGTAGTGTCATCTGCAATTACAAGAGAACAGATTAGGATGAAACCTGCAAATGGAAAAAGGGGTCCTATGTGAGCGCATATTCCTAAGCGAGTAGGGAAATAACTGCTTTCATGAGCTGACACGCCAAGAAGGTGAGATCATGAAGTGGAGAAAAGTACACATTTTTTAACCCAAGAAAATAGACAGAATTATGACCTGTGGTTTATATTACGCTCAGTTATTCCTCAGTAATAATATGTAGATCAGCAGTTTATACTTTTTACAAATCTTATAACATTATGTTCCTTTTTCCTTTATGCATCCGCCAACACATTAAACCAGCAAGTAGCTGACAAAACACTAACTCCAGAATGGGCACATGGTAGAAGTTAGCTGATAGCTGAGAACAAGGTGGTGTCTGTGGGACATGGCACAGTAGCATGTGCTGAAGGACTGGGGACATCTTGTGTGTCCAATCTCCATAGGAAGCTGTGGCTTTCCTCCTTAGATGCCTCCTTCCACTGTCTCCCATTTCAATCAGCACTAAACTATGCTAACCAGAGGCCCAATCAGGTAAGGTGTAGAGTCTGTAGAACATGCTTCTGGGGCAAAGACCTCGAAAGAATCTTCTCATGGCTGAACAAGTGCCTGAATGAAGTTTACTGTGTGAGTGGCCATGTGCTGGACAGCACTGAAAGCACCTTATTTGTACTAACGCCTTTAAACCTACACAATCCTGAGGCGGGTTTTACAGCACATCACTGCATTACTCATATCCTTACTTTGCAGAAAGGAAATGGAGGCACAGAAGGGATAAGTATATGGCTTAAGGCACACAGCTGGTAAATTTTGCAGCATGACTTTGAACCCATGAAATCTGACCCAACGTCCTATATTCTTTACTTTTGATAAAGCCTAGCTTTTTTTTTTCTTTTATGGTTATTGCTAAGATCCCTATGGAATCTTTGCTTTCTCCTAAGTCACAAATATATCTTCCTCTGTTTTCTTTCAGAACCTTTATTGTTTTAGCTTTTACATTTAGGTCTATGCTCCACCTCAGGACCATGTTTCATATGGTGTGCAGTAGGGGGTGAAATTCATTTTTTTCCAACCCTCTTGGAATGCTCTGGCATCTTTGTTGAAAATTCAGTGATGGTGTAGACATGGGTCTAATTTGGGGCTTTCTGATCTATTCCATTTGACCTATTTGCTGATCCTTATTCCTGCACCACACTATCTTGATTACTATAGTTTAAGTCTTGAAGTCAGGTAAAGTATTTCCTCTTTGTTCTCCCTTCTCAGATGTGGATATTCTAGTATTGTTGTATGCCGTCATACCTTTACTATCTAATTTTTCTGAAGTTGTTAGCGAATAATGGCTTTTGTTAGGTAGACTATTGCAATCAGGGGTATCTTATAAGACTTTTCCAAGGACCTGTCTTTCTTCCATCTTTCTCATGAAGTTTGTTCTATGTTAGAATGAGACACAGCATGAAAATACAATCGACAAGTTTCAATCTCAGAATTTGTAGAAAAAATGAAGAACACTCAAAGGCCATAGCTCTACATGAGGCCACAAAGGAGATAAGAAACTACTACCCATATTCTATCAGGCTCAGTAGAGTCAAAGAATATCAGGGACATAAGGAGGGGATATTCTGAGTCTTCAGAATGCTACAATATCACAGAGAATTCTCCTTTTGAATTTTTCTTGCCTGTGTCCCTTGACATACCTGTTGAAGCAGATAATCACGAACCATTCTTGCATACCTTTATCACCCTAAACTCTGTAGTTCAGAGAAGCCATTTTTTTCCTACCATGTAGATCTTCAGCGCTAACAAAAGCAAGTCCCTAGATCTGCATCAATAAAAATAATAATTACTGTAGTGATGGCAGCAAACAGTGGGTCACTGTTTACATTACTTACAGTGACCTAGATACTATTAAGTATTTTACTTGATTTTTTAAATTGAAGTATAGTTGACATAAAATAATGTATTAGTGTCAGGTATACAAAATAGTGATTCAATAATTATATACATTATGCAGTGCTTACCATAAGTGTACTTACTGTACAGTTATGATATTAGTGACAATATTCCCTTTGCTCTACCTTTCATGCTCATGAATTATTTATTTTATAACTGGAAGTCTGCACCTCGTAATTCCCTTCACCTATTTTGTCCATCCCCTTACTCTATTCCATTCTGGCAATAACATTTTTTCCCTGTAGTTATGAGTTTGTTTCTGTTTGTTTGGTTTTCAGTTTCCACATATAAATGAAATCATGTGTTATTTGTCTTTCTCTGACTTATTTCACTTAGCATAATAGCCTCTAGGTCTACCCATGTTGTCACAAATGGCAAGATTTCATTATGTTTTTATGGCTGAGTAATATTCTGTCATGTGTTAGGTTGCTTCCATACCTTGGCTGTTGTAAATAATGCTGCAGTAAACATAGGAGTGCATATATCTTTTCAAATTAGTGTTTCCATTACATGTTTTAAGTAATTTAATTCTCACAACAATCCTGTCTGGTATGTACTGTTATCATCCACATCCACAGATGAAGGAATTGAGTCACAGAGATTACAATACAAACTAGTAGACAGTCAAATAAAGGTAAAACCAGCCTTGAATGCCTGTGTTCTTTTAACCTCTCCATGACATTGCTTCAAGAAAAAGCCATTTTTACAAGCTTATAGTGATTCTCAGCCTGTAATGGAGATCTCCAGAGAGTTCCCTAAAAGGGATGACCCTTCAGTGTCCAAGATAATATGACATTTCTATATAGTTCTACACATTATATAAAATGACTTCTAGTTTTAAAAATACATACATTTGTGTATAGATATTGAAAACCATTTTGGATAGCTTTGCATCAAAATTTTACCCACGATTAGCTCTTAGGTAGTAGGACTATGGATGATTTTGTCTTCCTTCACTATCTTTTTAAATTTGTTATCTAAAAAGTCAGAAATATATGTTACCTTTTTGATCAGAGGAAAAAAAAAAAAGTAAAGTGATTTCCATTTTAAGCAAAAGAATCCAAACAAAGAATTACCCGTTCTGCTTGGTGTCCGAATGGTAGCACTGCTTCTCTCCAGGGGCACAGCAGCCGGGGTCCCTTGGGGATATGGTCTGCCACAGCTGA
Source organism: Panthera uncia (assembly GCF_023721935.1). Taxonomy (NCBI): domain Eukaryota; kingdom Metazoa; phylum Chordata; class Mammalia; order Carnivora; family Felidae; genus Panthera; species Panthera uncia. Next base: position 52,271,406 of record NC_064809.1, on the reverse strand, counting down.
GAAATATTGGAACAGCTGTAAGTATATTCTTTCTTTTCAAAAAGTCACAGACATACACCATCTATGTACACATGAAGGGCAATAATAATCAAATCTTTCTATCTTCTACTTATTTGATAGAAAACCTCATTTTGCTTTATATACAGATGCTGATATGCTGATATACTGTTTTCTTTTTTGTGAGAATGTCATCAATACAAATGATCAGAAACTCCACTCAACGCTCATCTTCCTCTATAGTCTAGACCATAGTTGAGGTGAAACTACTGGCAAAATTGTTACGTTATTTAGAGAATCCTGGGATTGTCTGCTACCTATTTATAATAATGATTTTGGAGGTGCTGATGCACATTTAGTTAAAAAATATGTTTTCCAGTGGAATCCCTTTGTATCTGTTTAAAAGCCTCATTATTAGATTTATTTCTGTGGATTAAGAGACATTTTATGCCCAAGGAGCCCTTTAAGAAAAGATTGCATATGTGAAAATAGAATGCTAGTATGTTAACTTTTTGTCACAAAATAAAAATTAATTTTTTTTAATATTGACCAGTCACTGTTAAGGCCCTAAGGAAATGAAGAAAGTAGAGATACATTTTGATGAAGAGTGAATGTAAAACTGACTAGCACAGAACACTAGTTGAGAAAAACAGGCCAAAGGGGTATGCTGTGAGTAACCTAGAAAAATGAAAATACTTGAGAGACTGGGCTCTTTAACAGAGGACTTTGGAGAATGTAGGACACTTATTTTCTCAACACTTTTGACTGTTTCATAAATTAAAAAGCAACCCCACAAATGGTTGGGCAAGTTTCTTCTCTCACTTATCTTGTTTAGAAACTCCATGGTTAGATTTTAATTCTGCCTTTTGCTTATGGGTTCTTTTCTTCTGCCTAATACTACAAATGGTCTCGGACGGTTTTGTTATTTAACCACAGATTATTTACTCTAAAAGGAAAAGAAATGAAATGGTTCATAATTTAATATATTAAACGTCTCATCACTTTTCTTTTCCCTGAATTGTGCTTAGATATATGTTGTAGAGATAAGCATTTTTCTAGGTAGAGAATATTTTCATCCTAAGTAAATTTATTTTCAAGCCTTAAATGTAAGTGGAAAAGCATCACATGTGAAATATTTCTAATTATGAAATCCCATCACTTTGATTTAGGGAATCAAAAGAAAATGACTGGACCAAAGTGGGGGAAAAAACAGACACAAATGATGGGCTTACATTCTTGGGTGACACTTGGTAGATGCCGGGTTTATTAGTTTTAAGAATTTTCATTGCAAGATAATACTTAAAAGGAACACTTAAATTAGTAGTCCAAATATACTACCTCTTATGCCAAAAAAATGGCTTGTTGCGTAGACATTACAGCAGCCAAAAGACGGATTCAATGCCAAACCCTTCGAGTTCAGCAGGGGAAACCACAATAATTAGTCGTGTGTTTCTGGAGCTCTCTGTGCCTACATGGGTGGTTGCCTTGAAGGCAATAATAGAACATGGTTTGAATTACAGATTTATAAAGCCCAAACAAATAAAAGACACACTACTGGATTTATAAACATTACTGAAAAAGCAGGCAGTGAAATTGTCTTGTTTTTCTCCAAAACCTCTTTTATAAAAATCCCATTAACATTCTTCCTGCTAAATTCACAAAAAAATAGACTGTGATGAGAAGAGCTGTGTGAGTGGTAGATCAGAACATCTCTGCTTTCTTTAGGCAACTTATTTCCCACAAGTCTGAAGCCCGCAGTGGGAGAGTCTCCCTAGAAATGCTGGAAGCAGATGTCCTTGATGGTGATTACTCCACTGAGCTTTGTCTTGGCTTAGGATGCATACCACAAAAACATGTTTCTTAAGGATGTTCCATCAAACACTAGCTCCATGGGAAATTACTGTGTGTTCACCTAAAGAAACTGGTTATGTGGTCAGATATATTCAGGAAATGCTAGATGAGACAAAAATCAAGAGGTTTCTTTTTGCAGGACTTCTCAGAGCTTTTAATAAAGTGATGTGTGTTGTGAATTGCTGAGGGAAATATACATGATAGGTCTGTTTTACCACAGATCATGCTTTGTGTGTGGGGAGGTGGGGGGAAAGATGGGATTAATATTCCACATAAATTATTTCATTAAAAAAGCTGTCATAGAGAGGGTAACAGAATAACTTTTGGATGGTAAAATAACTTTTTACTCTGACCCTGGACCAGGAAACTAACAAAAATGATTTCCCTTTAAAAATATTTGTAAAGAGAAAAGAATATAGTTTTTGAATAAATGATCAGAAAATGAAACGTGTGAAGCTTAAATTTGGGTCTGTGAACCACCAGGTGATAGTAAACTATCAATATGTAAGTCATTTATGCAAATGGTTATCCTCAGTAACCTTAGAAAAGAAATAACACTCTCATGATTATACTTAGTTTAAAAACACTCAACTCTTGTAGTTAAAAGAATACTGTAATGCTTTAAAACCAGTTCTTCAAGTTGAAGCTGTTCTAGAGAACAATAATATTACCATATCAGTAAGAGGAGGTATTTCCTTCTCAGGACAATGTTGGCAAAATAACTACTCTCACCATGCTAGGCCTTTTTTTTTTTTTATCCTCTGTGACAAGACATGATTTCTTATTTCTAATTCTATTTAAAAATGATAGAGCAATACAAACCGATTGCTTAATTGCATTCAGAGACCCATTTGGTCCAACTGTAACATGTCGTGTTATTTGCATATTTTCAAAGTGGGAATTGCATGCTTAAGATAAAATACCCTTAAAATCAATATAAAATCCTCCCTGGACATAAAAATATTCCAACACATGGGGCGTCTGGATGCCTCGGTTGGGCGTCCGACTTCAGCTCAGGTTGTGATCTCACGGTTCATGGGTTCGAGCCCTGTGTTGGGTTCTGTGCTGGCAGCTCGGAGCCTGGAGCCTGCTTCAGATTCTGTGTCTCCCTCTCTCTACCCCTCCCCCACTCGCGCACACACACGCACACACACACACACACACACACACACACACACACACTCTATCTCTCAAAAATCAATAAACATTAAAAAAATTTAAAAAAATTCCAACACAACATCCTATTATACTAAATGACTTGATACAATTTTTTACTTACAGGTTTTATGCATTCTCCATCAGTAAGCAGAGGAAATATACAACTAATTATTTTATATCATCTCCAAAGTTTAGCTGTATGGACTGTATGGACTCAAAGCTTTGTATTAACAGACAACCACAAAAAAAAATTAAGTTTCTATTCAACATAAAATATTTTCTACTTTTCCTGTCCATTGCTTTGTCAAACCTCCACATAGCTATGTGGACTGGAGGTAAGTGTTCCTAAGAAGAAAACTAGTATTCGTTTTCTGATGAGTTAAAGTCTAGTTAACACGATAAAATCCTTACCTGCTACATATAACAGGTGGAGGGAGGATCTGAGGAGATAGGTCAGGGGCACTCTGAGTATAAGTTAATGCCCTGCGAGAACTTAGGCCCTGTTTGGCAGCTGTGTTGGCAGATTCTGGAAACTGCACTGCAGAAATTTTGCTGACTGGGCTGCTGGCGGGGGTCCCTCGGGGAGGTGAGGAACAGGGCGACGAAAGAGGTGAAATTTTAGCTAGGGCACCTAGAAAGACAAAGATTTATTAAACCACTAAATAAACTTTTTGGAAATTAGAAACCACAGCTCTTCTGCATCACCTTAGACCCCCTCTCACTCCATCAGGACCACGTGAGCACTCAGGCCATGGGGCTTGCCCTCTCTGCACACCACCATCTGGAGACAAGGTGTACAGTGGGGTGTCTCCATGGCACGAAATGGGAAGAATGGATCATCATGAAAAGATCAGTGGCACTGTTGGCAAGTTGAGCTAAAGCCTTGGTGTCCTGGAGTAACTTCAGGACAGAAGGATATTATTTTCTCCTCCCATCTTTGTTTCTTCTTGTCATTCTGACATAATAATTAAAATTTCCTCATGTGTTTGCCTTCTCTAAGGTTGAGAAATTTTTAGCAGTAACAGGATCTGCTATTGTTTTAAACATTAACTTATCTGGAGCAGAGTTTGGCAGGTATCCGATGCTTAAAATTCGTAAATAAAGAAGATATATTTTTGAGAGGCAATTAACTTTATTAACCATCAACATTTTTAGTGAACCTACGTTATTGGTGTGAGACAGAACTCTGATCAGAATAGTATCTGAAGAAAACATTTAAAAATGTAATATGATCCATTTCAGATGAAACAAAAGGACTAAAGCCTAAATTGTAAGTGTTGATATCTGTGCCAAAGTGCGTTTACTCTTGATTGTGAAAACTGTACAGAAAACTGGCTTAGATTTCAAAGTGCTGATACTTGAATACAGGGACGAGATCTTTTGAAGTTCCATTCTTCCAAACACAGAGAAGGCAGCCTGCACTGAAAACTGAAGAGAGAACTATCTTCTGAACAGCCATCTGCTTACTGTTTTCCAGCATTTTATGGCTGAACAACCTACTGTAAGGCAAATGAAATGAAATCTTGAGTTGTTTTCTATTTCTCACCACTCAAGGGAAACACACAACAGGCAGCTCTCACATCATTGACTAATATGTGTGGGGAACTCGCGGCTGGCTTAGTTTGCTTCCAACGTCCAGTTCTCTCAAAAGTTTGATATATTACACCCGAAGATTTTTGGGTCCATTGAAAGTAATATTAAGCTTGCTGAAAGGCTTTTGTAATTTTCACATCTCTTGTTGGCATCATTATTTCTTTTGTTTTGTTATACCAGAGGAGAAATTGTGCTCTTCCTTTGATAAATGTGGAAGCTGGGAGCCCCTCCTATCCTCCTACTCCTTTCAAATATTTCTGTTGTTGCTTTCTTTTAAGTTCATTTATTTATTTTCGAGAGAAAGAGAGAGCACAAATGGGGGAGAAGTCGAGAGAGAGGGAGACGGTGAGAATCCCAAGCAGGTACCATGCTGTCAGTGCAGAGCTGGACTCCGGGCAAGATCCCACAAACCGTGAGATCATGACCTGAGCCAAAATCAAGAGTGACATGCTTAACCCCTTAACCGACTGAGCGACCCAGGCACCTCTCTATTGTTGATACTTGATCAGTAGCTTAATCACTTGCCTTCATAGGTAAAGAAATCATTCAGACTCAGGTTAAATAACCTTCCCATGGTCACAGTACTAATGAACAGGAGAATATGGAGTGAGTGCAGCTGTTCTTAGTTAAATGTGGTTTTAGCCCATACTTCTATCAGAGGCTGTCCGAGGAGGAAGAAGAATCCATGATCTGCTAGACAGCATCTGTACTGCACTTAACAACAACACACCTAAGGGTTTTTATACTGACTTCTATGTCTTTGGAAAAGATTTAGCTATTTTACCAAAGACACTGACAAACCTACACAACATATAATCTCCTAAACAAACAAAACAAAAACTTCACTTAAGTCTTAGAGTTTCCCAACAAATCTATCATTGTGTGCAACAAGTGGGTTATAGGTGTCCTGTGAAGTACTAGGGCTGTAAATTTTTTTAAATAAGATTTTTTTTGTAGCTTTCAGAATAAATTTAATTTTTAATATTATTTCTAATATTTTCTAATGATATTGTATTATATTTTTATAAAACAAAGGAAATAAAATTTTCACCAAGCTCTAAATCCTTTCCCCTTTCTCCACTGCTGTCTGTGGAACACTACTGTATTCACATGTTGTATCACATATAACACATCATATATACAGATCATACATCATATGCTCTGATGTAAAAAGGTTGGAAACGGCTAGTTTAATTTAGACTATTTGTTAGAATATGGCCACCTTCAGATAATCTTAGAAAAGCAGGGTAAACATAAGGAGCAGGATGGAGGTATGACGTTGTATAAAGAAAGTGTCTACACAGAGAAATTGTGTGTCCTGTTCCAGAGACTAAGGATGCAGTAGCCAACAACAACAACAACAAAATCCCAGCTCTCATGGAGCTTCCACTCTCTTGGAAGAGACAGAACCTTAAAAAAAAAAAAAAAATAGGTGGAAGAGGTGGGGAAAGGAAGAGAAAAGAAAAAGAAGAAGGAGAGGAGGAGGAGGGATTAAAAGAAAAGAAACTCCAGTAGTTTTAAGTGATATAGAGAAAAATTATGCAGAGAACATAGAACAAAGAACAGAAATTCAGAAATGTTCTAGGGGTAAAATTTGAACAGAGGCCTGGTGCAGTAAGGAAGACATTTAGACAGTACTGGGGGAAGCATGTTTCAGAAAGAGGGCCCTACCTGGGAGAAGTCAGAAGGTCAGTTGGGAGGTCAGTGTGGAAGGAAAGCACCTTAGCAAAGGGGAAGGAGGAGCAGGGGACAGGGAACATGTTCAGAGAATCTGCCAGGCAAGGCTGTAGAGGGCTGATAGGCCAAGGCAAGATTTTAACTGCTATATTTTGGAAAAAAAAAAAAAAAAGACTTCTGACAGGCACTGCTTTAGGCAATTCTTTAATTATTTTGATAGTTAATTGCGAGTTTTTGAGTTTTCCACCACTTTTTTTTTAATCAAGTCAATGGGAGTAGTGCCATATGTGTCTTAATACAACATATTTTCTAAGGGAAATTTATGAGAAGAGTGATCTTTTTCATTGCAAATTCTTTATAGCTGCCAGCTGAGATTCTCAGAGAAATGCAATTCCTTCTTAAATACAAATTTAACAATCCACTCAATGATTAGAGTTCTTGGAACTCAAGGATTGACTAAATTTAAACAAACAGCAGACCTTAAGACTCCAAACTTACTGCCTGGGATGAAATTTAAAATAAACCTTGTAAGAGAGGAAAAGCACGTTGCTTCTGTAGTACTGTTAGTCTACATATTTTGAACACTTCTGACAGTACAAGCCCTGGCAACAACCATGAAAAGAGGGATATTTGCCTTCAGTCACAAAGATGGCAACATAGGATGTTCCCAACTTAGCTCTCCCTCGCAAGAACAACCAACAACTACTCAACAAAAAACACCACTGAGAGAGTCCTAGAACGTGGGGGTGAGGCTGAAGCACTCCCTCTGCACCACAGAGATCAAGACAGACTGCATTAGAAGGGTAAGAAAAGAAGCTACAGGATGACCACCACGCTGCTCTAACCCCAGCAAGCACAATAATGCACAAAGTCTCCCCTGAGATTCTGGTTCCTCCTGCAGGAAAAGACAACCCAAGTGGATAACGAGCCCCCCTCCCAGAATTGTAGGTTGCTCTGTGGGAGTCCCTATTCTGATCTGTACCATGGTGACTGCAGGGGAATCTGTGAGGCTCAACCACTGGGAATCGGACTGTGATATATAAGGGGGGTAGGGGTTTGCAACAACTAGGACGTGGATCTTGGCAGATCAAGTTTATACAAGCAATGCCCAAATAGTAATCTTGACCAGCAGCTTTGCTCAGCTGCAGAACCAAGCTGGGGGCACACACAGATCAGTGAACTTGGTGGGTGCAGATGTGCCTGATTCAGATTCTTAAGCAAGGAGTTTTGTCAGCTCTAAAGCCCAGTATGTCCATAGTCTCCCCCACTGTGGGGAGTGTCTTCCAGCCCCATCTGATCAAAAGGATTGGTGACAATTCCCAGAGGCAGTGAGGTCCGGTGGCACTTGAGCCAAGAGGTGCAAGGGCAGTGTGGAATACCCCGAGGGCAAAGCCAGTGCTGGGTGTGGAGTGTTCCCATGCTATGCACAGGCAGGGAGATTCATTCATAGCTAAGCCTGAGGGTGACTCCTAGCCACTCTCAACCTGAGAGCCTGTTTGGGAAACTGAAAATAGCTGGAATGACACCTCCCCCTCCTGCCCTGAGACAGCCCTACTCACTGTAGAGAGTGTCTTATCCCCAGCTGACCAACTCTTGGAAGTTGTGTGGTCCAGCATCACTGGAGCTGACACATGGGCAGGGAGAACAGACAGCTTTCAGAACAAAGCCAGTGGCCCTGCTTGGTCAGGGAACATGAGATGTGGTACAGCTTGAGTTAAGACAACAAAGAGCTTTGTAGGCTTTAGAGCTGCTTCTCCTGCTGTGCCCAAGCAGAGAGTCTAAGTTTTTACTCCTACTCATTGCTAAATACAACCTATAGCCTGTCTGACCAGGGGTCTAAATAGAGCACACGGGAAGCTGCATAACCCATCAGTAGCCTTACATACAGTGGCACTTGAACAGAGAGCACAGCCTGTGGGTTCCCCCATCTGCAGAGCAAAACTGATGACCTTACCTAACCAGAGCATTCAATGTGTACTCTGGCCTGATTCATGTCCCCAAACAACAAGCTGCGTAGGTCCTGGGTCCCTGCTAGGGTCCCTGTCATAGTCTCACTATTACTGTATATAATAGCAGTCCTGACCATCTACTAAGCCTGACCAGAGAATCAATGCATTGTGGAGCCCATACTACAGCCTTATTTAGGTAGGGGACCAAGCCAACAGTCCTATCCAATTATTATCAGCCAGTGGCACACTCCCTCATTCCCAACCTCAGAGCTTGAACAGTTGTTTCACTCCAAAATAGACCACAATAGCAGGTCCTACCTGCCCAAAGACATTACCAGGAGACAACCCAGAAACAAACTGAGCTGACTGGTGAAAAGTGTCTCTGTAGAGCAAACCTGCAAAGTCTGGAAAAGAAGCTCAGTTACCCAAATGCGTAGATACCAACCTAAGAAATCAAGGATCACAAAAATGTCAGATAAATATGACACCACTAACATAAACTAATAAAGCTCCAATAACTAATCCTAAAGAAATGAAGATCTATGAACTGTTTGACAAAGAATTCAGACTACCCCTCATAAAGAAGTATAGTAAATTACAAGAAAACAGACAACTAGACAAAATTAGGAAAGCAATGCAAACAAAAAGAGAAGTCTGACAAGGAAATAGCAACCATCAAAACAAACCCAAAACCAAATGACAAAAACCAAACAGAAATCCAAATGTGAAAGATAGAATAACTGAAGAACTTAATAGAGAGTTTCAAAAGTACATTTGACCATGAAGAAGAAAGAATCAATGATCAGGAGAGTAGAACATCGCAAATTACACAGTCAGAGGACCAAAAGGAAAAGAGATGAAAAAGAGTGAAAAATGCCTATGGGGATTATGGGGATACAATGAAAGGAAATGATATTTGTGTTACGGGAATTCTAGAATAAGAAAGGAAACAGAAGGGACAGAAAGTATATTTAAAGCACCAATGGCTGGAAACTTCCCAAATCTGGGGAAAGAGATGGCCATCCAGATCCATGAGGTCCTGAAGACCCCTAAAAAGTTCAACCAAAATAGGGCTACACCAAGACAAATTACAATCAAAGTATCAAAAGTCAAAGACAAAGAATTTTAAGAACAGCAAGAGAAAAGAGAGTTTGTATATATAAGAGAACTCCCATAAGATGATGGGCAGATTTTTCAACAGCACTTTTCAGGACAGGATAAAATGGGATGATATATTTGGAATACTGAAAGAAAATAAATGTCAACCAAGAATTCTATACCTGATGAAGTTCTCCTTCAGAAACAAAGGAGGGATTAAAGACTCCCAAACAGACAAAAGCTGGGGGACTTCATTACCATCAGACCTGCTTTGTAAGAAATGCTAAGTACATCTTGACTGGAAGTAAAAGAATGGTAATTAACTTCATAAAAAGGTAGTGTAAATCTCACTGATAATGACAAATATAAACTCATAGATTCTGCAATATGGTGACAGTAGAGCATAATTCACTTACAGCTCTTCTTTAAAAGTTAAAAACATGTAAAAATAATCATAACTACAATAATCTGTTATTAGTTATGCAACATAAATTATGTGTAAATTATAATAGCAATATAATAATCTTAGACATGAGGGGGAGAAGAACTCGAAGTGTAAAGTTTATGGATTATATTGAAGCTAAATTGTTATCAGTTTAAAATACTACATTTTAGGGGGAACCTTGGGTGCCTCAGTCAGTTAAGTGTCCGACTCTAGGCTTCAGCTCAGGTCATGATCTCACCCTGCGTGGGGCTCTGTGCTGATGGCACAGAGCCTGCTTGGGATTCTCTCTCTCCTTCTCTCTCTGTCCCCTGCCTCAAAATAAATAAATAAACTTAAAAAATAATAAAATAAAAATAAAACATGGCATTTTAAGTTTAAGATACTGTATGTGTCATGGTAACCACAAGGGAAAAGCCTTTAATAATTACACAAAAAAATATGCTGAAGAAATGAAAGCATACAGATATCAAAAGACATTAAAACATAAACAGCAGGCAAGGAAAAAATAAACAGACCTACAGAATAGCCAGAAAACAATTAACAAAATGACAATAGTAAGTCCCTACCTATCAGTAAATACTTTAAATGGAAACAGATTAAGTTTTCCAATTAAAAGATACAGAATGGCCAACTGGTGAAAAAAACATGATTCAGCAACACATTGCTTTAAAGATACTCACTTTAACCTTAAAGGCACAGTAGACTGAGAGGGAAGGAAAAAGACATTTCAAGAAAATGGGTAACCCAGAAAAAACAGAGTAGCAATACTTTTTTCAGACAAAATAGACTTTGAACTAAAAATGGTAAAAACAAAGAACATTATTTATAATGTTACAGCATTATTTATAATGTTACAGCATATGTCTTTACAGCAAGAAGACATAACAATTATAAAATATTTATGCAACCAACATTGGAGCACCTAAATACATAAAGCAAAAACTAACAGAGCTACAAGAAGAAATATAGTAATAGCTGGGAACTTTAATACCTGACTGTCCACAATACATGGATCAGCCAGAGAGAGAATCAATTAGGAAACAGCAAATTTGCACAACACTGTAGACCAAATGGACCCAAAAGACTAATAATAGAATAATCTACCCAACAGCAGAATACACATTTATCTCAAGCACACATAGAACATTTTCTAGGATAGGCCATATGTTAGGCCACAAAACAAGTCTTAGCGAATTCAAGAAGACTGAAATCAGGGGCACTTGGGTGGCTCAATCAGTTAAGCATCTGACTTCAACTTAGTTCATGATCTCGCGGTTTGAGTTCCAGCCTAGATTAGGCTCTGTGCTCACAGTTTTGAGCCTAGAGCCTGCTTCAGATTCTGTGTCTCCCTCTCTCTCTGCTCCTCCCCTGCTCACTTTCTCTCTCTCTCAAAAACAAACAAACATAAAAAAATTTAAAAAAAGAAAGAAGATTGAAATCATACCAAGTACCTTCGCTAACTGCAATGGCACAAATCTAGAAATCAGTAACAAGACGAAAACTGTAAAAATTCACAAACCCATGGAAATCAAACAATACCTTCCTGAACAACCAATGGATCAAAGAAATTAAAAGGAATTTAAAAAGTGTCTTAAGACAAATGGAAAGACAACACATCAGAAACTGTGGGATGCAGCAAAAGCAGTTCTGGTAGGAAAGTTCATAGCACAAATGCCTACATTAAGAAGAAAGATCCCAAATAAACAAGTTAAAATCTACATCTTAAGAACTAGATAAAGAAGAACAAATTGAACTCAGAGTTGGCAGAGTAAAAGGAATAATAAAGAATAGAGCAGAAATAAATGAAATAGAAAAAGAAAAACCACAGAGTAGATTAACCAAACTAAGAATTGGTTCTCTGCAAAGATAAACAACACTGACAAACCCTTAGCTAAAAGAAACAAGGGAAAAAGAGAAAGGACCCAAATCAACAAAATATAAATGAAAAAGGAGACAATACAATGAATACCGCAGAAATTCAAAGGATCAAAAGAGGCTACTACAAATAACTATATACCAACAAGCTGGACAACCTAGAAGAAATGGAAAAATTCTTGGAAACCTATAATTTACCAAGACCAAAGCAGGAAGAAACAAAATCTGAACACATTAATTACTAGTAAGTAGGCTGAATCAGTAATCAAAAACCTCCCAATGAAGAAAGGCCAGATGGTCTCTCGTAAATTTTACCAAATATTTAAAGATTAGCACCAATTCTTTTCAAACTCTTCCAAAAAATATTGAAAACAAGTAAAAACTCTCAAATTCACTTCATGAAAATGAAAACATTCACTCAAAAAAAAAATCTGTGTCCCATGTTCATAGCAGCATTATTTATAATAGACAAGAGATGAAAACAACCTAAGTACTATTAATGGATGAATGGATAAATTATATACACACACACACACACACACACATATCACACACACACGTGTGTGGTGTGTGTGTGTATAATGAAATATTGTTTAGCCATTTAAAAAAGAAACAAGGAAATCCTACCAAAGGCAACAACATGGATAGACCTTGAAGACATATGCTAAGTGAAATAAGACAGAGAAAGACAAACATTGTATGATCTTACTTATATGTGGAAGCTTTAAATAAACAAAACTAAAAGCACCAAACTGAGAAAAAGAGGTCAGACTGTGGTTACCAGAAGCAGGAGGTGGGTGGAGGAGAAATTAGAGGAAAGTGGTCAAAAGGTACAAGCTTTCAGTTAGGAGGTAAATAATGTAGGGATGTAACATACAACATAAGGACTATAGCTAACACAGCTGTATGATATACAGAAAAGTTGTTAAGAGTGTAAATTATATGTGTTCCAAGCACAAGGAGAACATTTTTTCTCCTTTTTCTTGTTTGTCTTTCTTTTCATTATATCTATAATGAGAAAGATGGATGTTGTCTGAGCCTATCGTGGTAATAACTTCACAATATATGTAAATCAAACCATCATGCTGCGTGCCTTAAACTTACACAGTGATGTGTGTCAATTATTTTTCAATAAAACTGGTGGGAAAGCAGGAATATTATTATATTGTAGGTGAGAAGATAAAGGTATAAACATATAAATTCCCTTTTTCCCAAATCAAAGTATTTCATATAGTGCACAGTAAAGTTTTAATAACAAAAAGAATTAGGAATGCTATAGAAAATGGGTACATATTTACATTTTTAGTCTTTGGGTAGAAAGAGATATATCAGTGCTAAGAATAACCAAATACTCTTTATTTCTAGAAAGGGTAGATTACAAGTAAAATTATCAGATGCAAGGAAGAGGATTCCAAGGAAACAAGAGAAATGCCCTTCTTACAAATCTTCAAGAACAAATTATATTCTAGGTTTGTTTGTTTTTTAATTTGATCATGTACTAAGAAGACTTAACTTTATGAGCTTTGGAGTATCATCCAATTTCATGTTGCACATTTACACATGCACATGCATGGGGTGGGGAAGGGATTCAGTTAAACATATTCTTTATTTTTATTTATTTATTTTTTTAACATTTATTTATTGCTGAGAGAGAGACAGACAGAGCATAAGCAGGCGAGGGGCAGAGAGGGAGGGAGACACGGAATCCAAGCTCTGATCTGAGCTGTCAGGACAGAGCCTGACACAGGGCTTGAACCCATGAAATCAGGGGCACTTGGGTGGCTCAATCAGTTAAGCATCTGACTTCAACTTAGTTCATGATCTCGCGGTTTGAGTTCCAGCCTAGATTAGGCTCTGTGCTCACAGTTTTGAGCCTAGAGCCTGCTTCAGATTCTGTGTCTCCCTCTCTCTCTGCTCCTCCCCCTCCCCTGATCTCCTATGTGAGATCATAACCTGAGCCTAAGTTGGATGCGTAACCAACTGACCCACCCTGGCACCCCTAAACATGCATTCTTAATTTTACTTATCATTTTGTATTTGAGACTCCAGGAAAACGATACAGCTTATGAAATATAAATCTTTGAATGATTCAAACCATCCTGATGTGAAATACTTAAAACTGACACATTTAAAAAAAATTAAAAATGTAACTTTAAAATTTTAAAATCCCAACTCCTTTGAGTGATTCAGTTTTTAATTCCTTGCTTCTAAGAGCATGAGAAAATGTGTCAAGACACTAGGAATTCTGGACAATTAAAGGGAGATGATAAACAATACTGGAGGAAAATTACTTAAGTGAATCCATCTGTTTTATGCTGTAAAACTCTCATTTTAATTTTAATTGAACAAGAAAGGAGTGAGCATGTCTAATAAATACATGTCTCTTTTCTATGCCCTCAGTAAAATGGACAGCCCTAATATTTTTCCAAAACAGATAATGTATCTACCGTATAGAGAATGCAAAAAGAAACAACCCCCTCCCCCGCAACCACCGAGCACCATAATTAAAGTTCTCTCTCACCTCAAATTTTCTGTAGGGAAAACTCCGTCTACCTTGTAGGTGTAGAGAGATTTGTAATCACTGTAAAAGGATTATAAGAATCTTATAAAAATGAAAATAATCTTGAAAGGTTCTACTGCAAATGCAGTAAGTATGACCTGGAGGAATTTTAAAAGCAGAATGACAATGGCAGCTCTATATTGCCAGTGACTCATAATAAAAAAGCAAGATTGAAAATGTAAATTATATTTAAATATCCTGTTCCTGCGCTTTAATCAAAGGACTTCTATGTGATTTTATCCATTTATATTAGCAATTGTATAATAACTGGTTTGTTTCAACTATTTATATTAACACTGATTGAGCTAGAGAATACACTGTTTTACTTGATTCGTGGAAAGAATAGATTTCATTAGTTCCCTCTGGAAACATTTACCTTTCAGTGTTTATTCTCTATGCTTGCATCCCCCTATCCTCTCTTGCCTATTATTTCTTACTTTCCTCCTCCTATTCTCTTCACACTTCATTTGGTTCCATTTCCTTATACTCTTTGCCACATAAAGGGGCTTTTCCTAGCCCCTTTCCACATAGGCATCTCAGTCAATAACATCAAACAGATCACACCCACTTAGCTCAATCAACACCAATACGTCATCAATGCAGAAAAACAAAGGTTTCAAAACAGAAAAGCCCATCTGATCAGGAAGAACTGAAATTGAATTTCAGCTCTCTGATTCTTGATGGGCTTTCTTCCCTCTTGGCAGACTTTCAGGGATTTGTTTAGTTGAATTCAGCATGCATAGGATGTAGGTTATTTTATAAACACTTAGTTCTGCTGTGACAGCAATCTAAGTATGTCACAATGCGAAATCCCCTCCAAAGTAATCATGATGGAGATCCCTTATGTACTTTATGGCAAGAATGGAGAGAGGCTCTCACCATGCCTGGGTTCTAATTTCTACCATCTGCCTTTGGGGTATGTAACATGGAAATTTTTTTCTTTTTGTACTCTGTTCTTTCTTCTTGACTACAGTTGTATAAACTGAGGAGTAGGACACAGGAAGATGAGGCTGTTCCTCATGTCTGTGCCATCATTTGCTCTGTTATCTCCAGTGAATGCACTAACTATAGTTTTCAGCTTTTTTTTTTTTTTAATTGACATATAATTGACATGGAACATCACTTTCAGGTGTACAATGATTCAGCATTTGTACACCAATTTTGGTATATGTGCTGTCAAAATGAGCACATTGGTTATTTTGATAAGTTTAATTTTCTAACCTAAATGAAGAAACTGAGAGATACAAAATCAAATCCTTCCATTGTCATGTACTTGGCCAGACAGGAACAAAAAAAAAAAAAAAAAAAAAGAAAATCCTAATTTTAAATTACCTCCATTTGTTGTCATCAATTTTCTTCTAGTATAAAGTCATTGGGACAAAATAAAAGATTCAGGAATAACTGTGTGAACTTGGGCAAGTTACTTAACATCTTTGTGCCTCAGGCTCCTCATCTGAGTCCTTTTCCTGAGCTACGCAAGAAAGTAGAACATTTACATTTGTATTTCATCCCTTATGGTACATATTATTATTGTCTGATATTTTAATACTGTCCTTAAAAATTAAAAAAAAATACTTACAAATCTAAAAATACTATTATTTATGCACATAATATTTGATAAATTGATGGTTTTTAAATTTAGTAACCATTTTTATTAGATCTCAGACTTCTTCTATTACTTTGCTTTCTAGAATACATCCATCCTAAATTCCTTTAGTTAAGATTTGGCAGGTGGCAAGGTTTTGACTTTCTGAGAATATCTTAGGAATCTGAAAATTCCTCTACTGTTGTGAGATAGATGTGCCAGCTACACAATTTCAGGCTATTATATTCTCTCAGAAAGGCTATACTTTCAAGGATCATTGCTAGCATTCGTTATATTCTCTCACAACTTGGAAGAAAAATGTTCTGTGTTCTGATGCTCTTTATTTTAGATCGTTCCGCTCGCTCTCAGACTGACTTGCTTTCCCTGAAATTTCCTTTTTCTCTGGCTGACTTTAAGATTTTTTTTTGTTTGTTTTCAGTGTTGTGTAATTTCACTATTTTGTCTTTGTGTAATTTTTTTTTTTTTGCCTTTACTCTGCTCTTCCTCAGCATTTATGTCCCCTATCCTGTACTAAAACTATGATGTTATACTAGCCTTTTCTTATATTCGTACATTTCTTAAAATCTCATACTCCCCATTTTTCATCTCTACCACATTCTAGGTAATTTCTTCATATTCTCCACTCACCAGTTTACTATTTCTCCCTTTAATAGTGTATTATTCCATTTAATCTATCCTTTTTCCTTGATTACATTTCTGAAAGTTATATTTAGCTGCTCTGCAATTATGTCTTCTCTCATTGCTGTTACTTTTTATGACCTCATATTTTACTTAAAATATTTACATACTTTAAAGTTATAACATAAATATGTAAATATTTTAGCATTTAAATATTTCAACCCTTTTAGAAATCTGTAAAGTTGTTTTTGTTTGTTGTTTGTTTCTAACTCATGGCTAGAAACCCTGTGTGTGTCTTTTATGTGTGTTTAGTGCTCTTGCTTATAAGCTCCAATTTGAACTTGATAGGTTAGCCCTTAACTGGTGATGCTTTCCTCCAAAATTATTTGCACATATTTTTGTAGAGAACCAAGGGTCCCACTGACCTAGGATGACTTTAGTGCCCCCTTAAAATCTCTCTCTGGCTTAATGTGGAATACTCAAATTCAGTTCCTCTGTCTTGATGGAGCCCAAGATGAGGATCCATATTACTCAGGTCCATATTTCTCAGGTCATTAATAACTTCTAAATTACATGACTTAATGAACATTACCAAAGAGCAGAGAGGACGAGATTAATTTTTGGAAACCTGCATTGCTTTTAGTGGTTTCTGTCAATGATGCAATTCTAACAAAATCATACTTTCCAGTTTTTCCCTGGAGCCTTTTCTGGAGGAAGTGTCTTCCTACACTAAACAGAGACTTAAGCAAAGTTGTTGCTTACATGATTCCAAGAAATAGTCACCAATAGAGAGTGGATGATCAAAGGGGGAAGAGAGTACTAAAATTTCCAGACATAAGAAACAATAGAGGAGATGCACTTCTTTTAAAATCAAAAGTTTCTACTTCAAGGTGGTGTCTTGAAATATTAGTGGAATGAACGTGAGCACTGTTTCTCTGACCCACATAGACACTTTGCCATTTTGAGGACTTCTGGTTACGGCTTTGATGCCATAGTTTGTAATAAACCCATGCTTCTTTGAGAACAAATAGAAGAGTTTAAAAATAAAAAGCTTTTAAGACAAGATGATCAATTCAGAGGGACTAGGTTCTCAGAGAGAGCAAAGAGAAGATACCATAGAAGGGTAAGCAAAAGTCTTATGAACTGTTCTTCCTTTCAGAACATTATTTACTGACCATTTGCATGGAGCAAAAGTCTAAGAATCTAAGCAGAAGGGTGCAGCTATTAAGGAAGCAAGTCAGCAGAACTTTTAGCAACGTCACGACGCTAATGACAGGAAAATTGGAGTCTGGGACTGCCGCCATGGCAGCTAGAATGTGAATGTCTAACGGCCAAGTGAGAAGGGGGCAGTTTTTCCCTGGAGACTTTTGGAGAATTCTTAAGCTGCTATAAAGGCAGAAGATTAAGAACATACGCCGGAAGCTACTGAAAATTTCATTAGAGTTTTCCACAGTGCTGAGAGGTAAAAACTTCTAGTCAGAACATTCTAAGAAGAAGAGGTCATCGTATATACCCCAGACTCTCAAGTGACATTCTAGGAGGGGGGCAATCTAGCAAAAGAATCTGACAAAAACCATATTCCAGTCTTGAATCAGCACAAATTCTAATTAAATGAAGTAATTTTACCCAAAACATTCACTTTCCTACCTGAAACATACTTAACTGTCCTTAATTTTGATATCTATACTCTTTTCCATAGATCTCCAGGTCCTATCTGCATGTCTGTTTCCATTCTCCTTGTGCTTGCCAATCTTGCTACTCATCTAAACTCAAGTTCCTTAAGCTTTCTCTCAATGTGTTGGATCTTATCTCTTTTCATCTTTCATTATTTGAAAGTCTTCCCTCTCTTCCTCATCATAGCCTTTAACACACTAAATAGTAGAGGCTATCGATCTGTTTGTATTCCCCACCAGAATGTAATTCTAGTGACAGGAGGAAGTGGGTCTGGCTTAATCACTGCCATATTCCCCAAACTAGTTCAGGGTCTGAGACTGTGATTGCTTCACAAATATTTGTTGAATAAAGGAAGCTCAAGGGAAGGGAGAAGCTGATGCTTAGAAGTATAGAGGGTACATTGAGTCCAACGTGGAAAACCCCATGCAAGAGTTATATTCGAGATACCAGATGGGAGAAATCACATCAAATTTCATTTTGTACCAGTCTTGAAAGGTAAGGAAAACTTCCTGCCCATTGTGCTATTGGGTTTTTTCGTTGCTAACTTGTGGGCTTTTCCAAAGGGCTCTCAAAGGTTCTGAACTGTATTTTCTCCAAATTTAATTACCTCTTCCTTTCATATACCCCTTTATATATGAGGGGATGAGTGACATAAAGAATTTCTTTGAGGGGCGCCTGGGTGGCTCAGTTAAGCATCTGGTTTTGGCTCAGGTCATGATCTCACAATTTGTGGGTTTGAGCCCCGTGTTGGGCTCTGTGCTGACAGCTCAGGGCCTGGAGCTTACTTTGGATTCTGTGTCTCCCTCTCTGCCCTCCCCTGCTCATTCTCTCTCTCTCTAAAACAAACATTAAAAAAATTAAAAAACAAAGAATTTCTTTGAAAGAATTATAATATGTATAGCAAATGAAGCATTTCTTAACTCCTATAACTACCATACTCCTGAAACCTAATTTTAACACTAAAAATAAAATTGAAATTGGCATGTACATCATTAGCTTTTATATTACAAGATGATGCTTCCACAGATTATCCTCAATGATGATACTTATTTCCTATTCATCCAATAAGTTCAAGATAGGATACCTAGCAGAAATAGAAAGCATCTGTGGAAATTTAAGAAATTAATTGGTTATTGAGGCTTTTTCTTTTTAGAATAGTCAAACCAAACATATCCTAGTATGAATTCTCAGAATCTTATTTCAACACTTAAGGCTTAGTTTACCCCATGACTACACACTCACTAAGGAGGAACTTTTCTCCTAAAAAGCTACTAACCTGGTCGATTTGGCTTTTTTGAGTTTACATGGTTAGCTGCAGAAACAGCATAGGATGAAGTGAAGGATCTGCTTTTGGTGAGGGTCATCATCACTGGGTTATTCCAAGAATCAGGACAAACAGCACTATAAAGACAGAGCATAAATAAAAATGAAGAAATTATTAATCAATTATTGGGATAGATCTTGCCAGAACGCAATCACCATTTCCATATTCAGCTTGCCAATCTGAGTCATGATCCAGCTTCAGCAACATGACTACATTACTTCCAAATAAAAAAAAAATAAGTTATCTGAGCTCAATTTCTGCTTCAGGGATACAGCAGTTACTCATCAAACATACTGGGTTAATAAAAGAGGAAAGATAATTTTCCTATTTATCCAGTTAGTAGGAACCAGACACCTTCTTAGTGTACTACTATAATCATGTTCCTCACAGATTTTCTAAAAACTTGACAAAGTTGTTTTTTTTAATGTTTATTTTTGAGAGAGAGAAAGAGCAAGAGAGCATGTGTGAGCTGGGGATGGGCAGAGAGAGAGGGAGATAGAGGATCTGAAGTGGGCTCTCCAATGAGAGCAGAGAGACCAATGCAGAACTCGAACTCAGAAACCGCAAGATCATGACCTGAGCCAAAGTTGGATGCTTAACACACTGAGCCACTCAGGTGCCCAAATTTGACAAAGCTTTTAACAAAGTTCATAACTTACATTAGTTATGAATGGCAGGTGCCTCATCTATTCTTGGTATATCTGAATTCGAAAATTAAGTGATTATAAAATTATTCAAAGATAGTATTCTTTGCACAAGCATTTTTTTGTGAAGAAAAGGTTAGTAACAAGCATTTAGCCTACAATTTCTTTTATTGGTGACGCCCTGGAAAGAAAGGGATGCTGAGCCAAATCCCCTTGTAAACATGTTAATGATGGATATTTTGATAAACACAGTGATGCTGTTTACTAGGAGAAAGGTAATGGACAGTGAGTCTTCATCTAGGGATGCTTTTATCAAGCTATCCTTGGTTTGCCTAGATTATAACTATAAATAAATCTGGAATTAATGGATCTATGGAAGGTTGGGGAGGAGAATATTACACACCCATGTAATTAATGGGATATGAATTTTGGAGGTATTCTAAAGCAAAATTTATTTGAATGCAGTGCTCAAAACCTTAAGTTAAATCTGAAACAGAATATATTGTAATTTGAGAGAGAAAAAAAATTTAGGGAGCTATGTTGGCAACCTTGGAATGCTCCATGGGAAAAACACCTGGTCATGTTTTGCTAATACCTTTGTGCTTTTAAACATTTGTAAATTTGGTACTGGGTCAGATCTATAATTTGCATGAGTATAACTGGACAATTTGACATTCTGCCAATCTTGGACTGGCAGCTTCCTTTCTGGCAGTGTAAGCAAGATGTACCTGGTCTGTGTGGCATATTGTAAATAAACCTGAAATTTATGGAGGTATGGAGTCATGAATGGTGGAGATTGGTCGTGTAAGATGTATAATTAATAACGCATAATTTAGAGGTGTCCCATAACCAAAATGGCTTCCTCTGTGCAAGCAACATTATGCATGAATTACTTAGAATTCTGCATGTTAAATACAAAATAGACCCATGTGCTAATGTGGAACAAAAGGACTTTTTTAGGGGGCTGCACTAATAGTTTCATACTTCTTGAAGGGAAGAATGCTAAGCATGTGCTTTACTACTGCCTATATTCTCTGATTATTAGTAACATTAGCAATGAAAATCCATAACTTACAGGGCGCCTGGGTGGCTCAGTCGGCTGGGCATCCGACTTTGGCTCAGGTCATGATCTCATGGTTTGTGAGTTCGAGCTCCATCTCGGGCTCTGTGCTAACAGCTCGTAGCCTGGAGCCTGCTTTGGATTCTGTGTCTCCCTCTCTCTGCCCCTCCCCACTCATGCTCTCTCTCCTCTTCAGATATAAATAAACATTAAAAACAATTTAAAAAAATGTATATATTGAATTCCATTTAACACTCTGACACTTATGTTACTTCATTTCTTGTTTTCCTTTTCACATTTTTCTTCACTTATTGACTTAGGTATTTAAAAACTTCATCTTTTCTCCTAATTCTAACAGCAGTTTACAAAATAAATTATAACAAAGACATGTTATAGAGTGAGTGAACTATAGAATGAACTCCAGTGATTATCAATTAAGAAAAGCACACAAAATAATATTTGTTTCATATTCTTCTTGAAATCTCATTCTAGGCATTTCAGAGTGCCTAAAATTCTGAAACAATGAAATCAAAGAAAACTTAGAATCTGAGATAGATAACTACACTATTTCTTTACAGCGCTGTTCTTTAACTTCTTTTGCTGGATTGAATGACCAATAAGATTACTATGAAGAATTTTTATGCAATGTATATTGGCCTAGGAGTTTTAATTTCTTAGTACATAACATAATGAATGGTTATTACTTTTCTATGTAGACTTTTAAAAGAAAAGACCTTAACATTAACTGCATTTTATTATATTTGTATATTTGTTATTATCACAAAAAGTTTTCTATTATGAAAGCTAGCTCAAAAGCTGTCTACTTTTTTTAATGAAAACATGGAAAATATGTTAATTTTGCAAAGTTTTATAAAGTATAATAGAGTACCTTTAATAATTAATAAATGAACTTGAAGATAAATTAAAATTCTAGCTATACAGTCCTTAATATAGCATTTATTAAAACAGATATCAATAAAACAATAAAGCTATATGTTTATGTATATGTAGATATACGTATATGTGTATGTATATATGTGCATTACAATTTACTGGCACTTTCAAATATATTGCCTTCTGTGAGCCTCACAATAGCTTCCAGCTTTGGACTGACCCTCACACCTTCATGATTGCTGTTTCAATCACATAAATATGTACATAATAATTTGGGTTTGGAAGAGGAAAGTAGCTTGGGGAAACCTTTACTTGGTCACCTCAAGCTGACAACAGGAAAAGTTTGTACATGTCTGCTGTGGAAGATCTCAACCCCCTTCCACAAAAGTAAATTTTATAATCTTAGTTCTACCCATAACAATGCCATCCAAGGTTCAAAAAGTCTTACCAGATCCTAAGTTTTTGTTGTTGTTGTTTGTTTTTAAACCAAGTTTCCTTTCTGCCTAATATACTGAAGGAGGGGTCAGTTCAGTCAGTCACTAGGGTGTGATTTATTTCAGACTTTTGTGACTTATCTCAAGCCTATTTTTTTTTTTTGAAGCATCTGGTATTCTTCTACCTAATTTATCTCACAATTGTGCCACAGTTCCCCCTTCTCTGAAGGATTCTTTGCAGAGGATGCTGAGGCTCAGACAAGGACTGTTCTTCAGGACACGCATCTCTGAGTGGTAGGGCCAAGGTCTTTCTGATCCTCAGTCCAGCGTCCTTTCTACCCAGCTGTAGGTAAAACTACCCAGGAGTGAATCACCTAGCTAAATACTGAAGGGGACGTAAGGTAAGCTGAGGGTTGCTCCTAATTTCCACTTCTCACCTCTGTTCTTCTGATCACTACAGTCCTCAGAGTCTTCAATAGGCACATAGGAAAGGAAGAAACAAAAAGGCTGAAAGGGAAGAAACCACAAGGGCTAATACTCAAATCAGTTTTGAAATCGATCTGTAGTTTCATCAATAGGTCTTCTAAGTGAATTTTTAATTTTGGTTTATATTCAGGGCTGAAGATGATCTATGGGTATCTTTTCACTGTTTTCACCCATGACAAAGGAGTCCACCAAAACTAGTTGTAGTTAATGGTGGTACTATTGCCACTAATATATGGTTATTCCCTTAAATTCTCTTCAGAATGAATTTCATTTATTCATTGTGGTGAAAATTTGTACCGTTTTCAGATTTTATATCAGGATTTTCAGTAGTATAGTGAAATCAAGGAATAGTAAAATTAGGGGGGAAAGTATATTCTGGCAAGTCAG
The DNA here is from genome assembly GCF_023721935.1 of Panthera uncia. NCBI lineage: Eukaryota > Metazoa > Chordata > Mammalia > Carnivora > Felidae > Panthera > Panthera uncia. Next base: position 52,248,076 of record NC_064809.1, on the reverse strand, counting down.
CTTTAAGTATTTTTTTTTTCTTGGACAAAGAAAATGAATGAGATTTTACACTCTTCCTAAATTATGTTGAAAATATTTGATTATGAGTATTTATTTCATTAAGCAGGATGACAGGATCCCTGGGAGTTTAGCTCATAAAAGTTCTTGAAACCCTCTTCATGATAATTTCAGTTACAGTCCTTAATCTCACTTAACTAAGAAGAAAAGAAATATAAGAAATGAAATGTGACAAGAAGTAACAAACAATTACAGAAATAAAGGAATCATTCAAAAATGCACAAATGGATTTCTGGCAAAGTCACTGTATGGAAAGAAAATCATGGGGCATTAGCTATTCTATGACAGAAATCCTGGCAAAATTGGTCGGTAAAATAGCTTCCCTAAAGATATACACTGAGAACAAAATTCATTTTCTTTCTTTACAAAATTTTTTTTTTAATGTTTATTCATGTTTGATAGAGAGAGATAGAGCACAAACAGGGGTGGGGCAGAGAGAGGGAGACACACAATCCAAAGCAGGTTCCAAGCTCTGAGCTGTCAGCATACAGCCCAACATGGGGCTTGAGCTCAAAAACTGTGAGATTATGACCCAAGCCAAAGTCAGACGCTTAACTAACTGAGCCACCCAGGCACCCCCAAAATTCATTTTCTTAAGGAACAAATATTTAACTATGATCCAGTATCACTTATCAATATTTGCTGTTGGAGACACTGACAATAGTCAATATTTTCAGAGGAATATATCACCAAAGGCCTGTAATTTAAAACTTTAGGAAATGTTCATGAATCAGATTGGGTAATCTTCTCCCGTGGTGGCATTTAAAGTTTTACAGAAGTCCAGGTAATAAAATGGAGAATTACACTGATACGTGAAAGAATCATTTGAGTTTGCTATGGATTCTATAGGTTCATTAGACTGTCCATGTTAATATGGGAGAAACCAATTAAACATATTTTTAAATGACAAAGAAAGAAAAGTTAGTCATTAAACTTCTAATTCGAAAGGTTTCCATTTCTCTGCCAATCTCAAAATAGTGCTTTATTGATATTCAAGGCCCAGATCAGGAGAAAATTACTTCTAATATTACCTTCATGGAGTTCAACAAAGATGTGGTTATTTTTTAGTCATTTCATCATTAATAAAACTGATGCAAATGTTTCGAAAACCTGAAATCGTATGGGAAATGTTCTCAAAATGACTGAATTCATACAAAGTATGCTATTTTTATTCTAACTAGAAAAGGACAAACACAATAGCTCCCTCTAAAAGCACCTCTTTCACGATGAAGTTTTCTTCAAAATTCTTTCTAGATCTTACCACTATCTTTCTTTAGCCTTAGTAATTCTGGCTTTTAAATCACTTTGTAAAATTTTAACTAACATACTACATAAAGTCTATTCTGTTTCTCAAATGAGATATTGTCAACATATTAGTTTCAGGTGTATAATGATTTGATATTTGTATATATTGTGAAATAATCACCATAATAAGTCTTGTTAGCATCCATCACCACACAGTTAAAAAATTTTTTTTTTCTTGAGAGGAGGATTTTTAAGATTTAGTCTTTTAGCTACTTTCAAATGTGTGATATGGTATTACTAACTATAGTCACCATGCTGTATAATATATCCCTATCACAATTATTTAAAACTCAAAGTTTGTACCTTTTGACCCCCTTTCCCTATTTGGCTCGCGTCACCCCCCATGTCCTGTCTCTGCTAGCCACCAATTTGTCCTTTGTCTAAATAAACCTGAAATCACCAAATGTTTGAACATATCCAGATACCCTCAGGATGACGATCTACTTTTGCCTTTCATATCATACTAGGATAACCGGTCTGGTGGGCTGGGGGATATCTAACAACAATTTGCAAATATCAGGTTGTATGCCTTTGATTTAAGAATCTCAATATGAATCTCAGTCTCTGTAAAATCTAGTCTACCTTTGCTCTGGGTTCAACTCTTCCCATGCTGTCATACTGGCGGGCATTAACTCAACTCCCTGTTCCCATTTACATTTAAGGTCACACAACACAACTCAAGCCTAACTATCTAATATTAATCCCTATAGTACTGCTCTGCATTTAAACCATATACCGTCTTCATTTTTGACACTGGCCTCCAGGCAACTGTAATTAGTTGGGCCACCTTTCCTCTGCAATTTGTCATTCCTTTTGGCAAATAACTTCTCTAGAGACATGAAACCAACAGGAGCATTGCCTAACCTTGATGAAGATGCTTCATGCAGTTTGATGCTGGCACTACGGTCCCTCCGGACTGGGGCAGGCTCCAAAGTGGGTAGGCCTGTGGCTGAAGTGGTGGTTGTCCAAGTTGATGAAACACGTCTCAACAAACCAGGAGGCAAACTCCTTCTCAGACGCTAGGAAGAAGGAGTGTTGATTTTATTATCAAGCATATTTTTGATCACTGACTTCTATGTAATATAATGGGAGGAAATGGGTTTTAAATTGGAAGCATATTTATTAAAATCTATTGGCTGAATATTACCTATCTGGAATCTAGGTGGTCAGGAATTCAATAAAAGAATGAATATTACAAAATTAAAATTTTGGGGTCTTCATCTAAACGATGACAGGGGCTCCTGGGTGGCTCAGTCAAGTTAAGCATCCAACTTTGGCTCAGGTCATGATCTTGCAGTTCGTGAGTTCAAGCCCTGCATCAGGCTCTGTGCTGACAGCTCAGAGCGTGGAGCCTCCCTCAGATGCTGTGTTCTCCCCCTGTCTCTCTGCCTCTCCCCCACTTGCACTGTCCCTCTCTCAAAAATAAACATTAAAAAAAAAGAATAACTCTGATACTAGCTTCCTATATTTCCTAAAGGTCTGAATATTCATCTTAGAAGGTAATTCAATAGTAAGAGAAGAGGTCAAGCATTTTACATATCAGGATTGATGCCTAACTTCATGTCTCTTTTGAGACTGAAAGGAATCAGTTAATCTCTCTTCATTCCTTTACTGTCTTATCATGCTTAGCTATACTTTTTGCAGAGAAGCAGATGTTCAAAAAATTATGTAAATACCTAATTGAGAAAGCTGTGTGAAAAACACATTCCTGAGTCAAGAGACTCAAAATAGCTAAAGCAAGGGTGTTACTGACTGACCACTAGCTAAAGAGGACAGACGCCTGTTTACCAAACAGACAACTGCAGGATGTGCCAGAGATGACTTAAAACTTTTTTTTTTAGTCTTTAATATGACCCATTCTCATGCAAGGTCTAAACTGGCTATAGGATCCGATTTCCTACAGCTTATGTTTATAAAACTCCGATCTTACATGTAAAAGGAAAGAATTCTACAAATAACTAAGGCCATCTTTTACCTTAAATAATCCAGAATCAATCAAAACTGTTCTGAGTTCAAAACTTCTTGGGTTTGGGAAAACCAGGAGCGTACTCTGAAGGGTATCACACAAAGAAATCATGTGCAGAGCATCCTTGGGTTTCAGAAGACACCAGATTTTAAACAATAGGAGCAGGGACTTTTTCCTGCCCCCACCCCTCACTGCTACATCTTTAGCCCACAGAACAGAGCCTAGCATAGAGGAGTAAAATCTGCTTCAAAGTCAAAATAATAATAATAAAAAAAAGGTAACATAACAAGGTAAAGCTTTCACTTGTAGAAAGCTATTAGGTTTAAGGACACAAGTCTTTATGTTTAAATTTTTATTAACTTTGATCATCATGATCAACATGTCTTCACTGAGTTACTGACATAAATCTTCCATATGGGTGTGGGGTGACAACAAACAGACCCAGAAAACAAAACAAAAAAATTTAACCTTTCCAGGAACGTGTCCTTAATACTTACCTTGGGAATAGCCAGCTTGTCTTTTTCAGAGCTTTCTTCAGAATCAGAACAGGTGTAGTTTTCACTGAAGGAAATAACAGGATTCACGCGGGGCTTGTGAATAGCCTGGAAGGTGAGCTGGGTGCTGAGCAGGTTGCTCACGGCCCTCAAGGATGTGCACACGTTGGGGGGCAGAGAAGGGTCTGCCAGGAGGTCAGTAATGAGACCATGAGCTTCACCCATCACGGCAATATCCACAGTAATACTGGTTCCTGAAGACTGAGACACCAAAGGAACAGTCAAGTGAGAGGAGAGCTGAGGCTGAAGGCACAAAATTGGGCTTTTTTCTCAGAAATGGCTGATTGACTCTTTCAGGTTGCAGTAAAGTACATTCAAGTCACATTTCTGTTTCAAATTTACCCAAATGTGCCATGTCTTTTGCCGTTTTTGTGTTCATGCATGTTTTTTAATGTTAGAATTTGGGGAGGGGTGAGACATATTTGAAGAAATACAAAAGATAACTAGTTTTTCAAAGGCAAGAAGTTTCAGAGAACTGGGGGAAAAAAACAAACAAACAAAAACTTCCTATCAGCCACTCCTTATGAAGACCTCAACATTTAACTGCACTTTATTTAGAAATTTCATTCTGAAAGTAACATTAATATACTGTAAACTTTTTTCTCTTCCTCCTTTTTTTAAAGTAGGTTTCATGCCAGCTCAGAGCCCAACACAGGGCTTGACCTCATAATCCCAAGATCAAGACCTGAGCTGAGATCAAGACTCCGACGCTTAATCAACTGAGCCACCCAGGTGCCCCAATGTACTGTAACTTTTAATTCAGTAATATTTTAATGTGATAGTTTAGCCTGGTATGTGGTAGTTATTTAATTAAATGTTAAAGACAAGCACAAAAAGCAACTCCATTTGTGGTCAAATTCACACATTGTCCCTCTTCTTGTGGTTGGTAAGAATAGTCATTTTAGTTCTGGTATTCTGCTGCACATCTGTCATATTTTGCAAAGTGCCTCTAACACTGAGAGTCATTACTCTGTATTTGCTGAAGAAAGGAAGAGCACAAAAAACGGAGGACAGGAATGCTCCCGGACCTGCTGGCCAGGCCCAAATGCAGGCAGGAAGGCATGAGAGTAAAGGAGAGGATGGGCAAAGTCAAGGCCAAGAGAGTAGGTGAAGCTTAAAGACAGTGCATCAAAGACCGTTAATATTGGAACAGTGCCACAATATGAGGCACAGGAAACCCACATAACTGCATAACAGATTCTGGAACTAGGCTACTTACATCCAAATCGTGACTTGTAACCTTACCACTATCTAGCTGCATGATCTCTGTCAAGTCACTAAGATTCCATCCTGTGATTTCTACATCCATAAAGTGGATACAGTAATAGCACCAACTTCAGAAGGTAATTGTAAGAATTAAATGGGGCAATACATGTAAAGCACTCAATATTGTGCTGGCAATTCTAAGTGCTCAATACGGATAATGGTAAAAATAATAATGATAATTCTAGAGTTTTTCAATAAGAGGATGTTACAAGTTTGGCTATATATTTGGAAGAAAAGTTTAATCATCTACAACAGACTCAAAAATAAACTCCAGAGAGATGAAAAATTTAAGCATATAAAATTACAAGCAATTTATTAAAAGCAAATACTGGGGAGTAAGTTATAATCTTGGAATGTTAGAAAAAATTATACAACTTCATAACCTGTCAATGAAATATATGACAGGTAGGAATAAAGACACAAGCTTCTATGTAAGAAAATACACCATAAGCAAAGGTAAAGAAGACTGAGAAAATATTTGCCCCACAGAGAAGAAAAAACATATCCAAATGAAGAGCTTCTAAAAAAAATCAATAAAAGACAAATTTGGATAAAGGGACTGAATAGACAATTCAAACAAAATGTAAACAATCAAATACATAAAAAGCTCCTTGTCTCCCTCATATTTAAACTGCATATTAATGTAATGAAAACTTTTACTCATCAACGTGGCAAAATAATAAAGGATTGATAGCACCAAGTATTAGTAATAGTTTGGGGAAATAAGCAGTGAGTCAAAATAACCCAGTATTTGTGGAAGGGCATTTTGCTGAGTCTATCAATGTGTCATTTAAGTGCATATATCCTATTATCCAGTAAAACAATGTTGACAGACATATAAAGAAAAACTGCAAATACGTAAAAACATGAGGACAAAGACACAAAAAGTACAATAGTACTCTTATAACAACCAGAGAATGCAGTCATAAATGGGTATCTACAGGGAAAATGATACAAAGTTGTATTCTGACTATATTATACACTGGTATATAGTTTTTGTTTTTTTTTTTTTTTTTTTTAAGATTTGGGTAGATCTATAAATGATTACTTGAAAAAACACTCATATTGTTCACTGGTGGAGAAAGGTAGGTTCTCAAAAAAGTGAATATGCATTATTTTTTATGATCAGAAAAATATAAAAATGATGAAAACACCCATCATACAGGAAGACATGTAGCCTTGTAACAACTGTAAGTAAAGGCTAAATTTTTCTGTAAAGATACAGCATAGAATAGTTATGTCTTTTACCTTGGAATAATAGTAACCATAATGATCATAGTGGCAGCTGATACTTATTCAGCACAAGTCTACAAAGTAGTTACTTCATTTATTAACTCCATTTTTATTAAGATAACTTGCCAAAATCATAGTCAGATAGCTGAAACATGGAAACATCAGGCTGCAAATAAAGGTACTCTGATTCTACAGCTTAAGTGCTAACCCAGTTCACCAGAATACATGTTGATTTTTTTTACCTTAAGTTCCTAAATATATCTGTAATTATCTAATGCTTTATTTAATCACTGTGTCATGCTTTTCTCTGTTTGGAAGACTAAATATCTGTTATGAACCAATGTACAAATTTAAGTGTAATGTTAATATCTTTAGGATACATAATTATGCATACTTCACATATGTACCTACATTGCCAACTTCAAAACTGTTCATGAGAAATGCCACTGAACTAAGTTAACATTTTCCTTTGGAAACACATTTTTTTCAAGTGCATCTCTAATTATGATGCTTCTAAAAAACTCACTCAGTGTGACCTTCTGAAAAACTAATATTTATTCCTATCCATGTTTCTCTAATAAACTTAAAATAACAAGTCACTGTATTGTTCCCCTTAAAAAGTGAAAATTTAAGTCAAATTGTTTTTAGGACATAAAATTTTCAGACTTTCTGACAATGAAATTAACAGTTTATGTGCTAATAATTAATAATTAAAGAGGTTTTCTCAAAATGCTCTCACCATACAAAATTTACAAACCTGAAGAAAAAGTAGAGCATGTTCATTGATAATTAGAACTATAATTTTTAATGAATTATTGGTGACAGAACAAGCCTTTTTTTATAATTCTCTAATTTTATGATTATAACATATTTTCTTTTTTAATGCATTTATGTACTCAGAAAAAAACAACTTAAACATTTTTAAAGTAATTTTAAAATAGAAACAGTACTGAAAACTCATTCTCCTGTCAGTGTTACGTAAGAATTTAGAAAATAAGCACAATATGTATTTCAATGCTATTTATGCCATAGCTTTTGTAAAAGCAAAGGTCTTCAAGCAAAAACAAAGCAATATTCATGCCAGTAAGTAGTAAATTATCCATACTGGAATTAGCTATGAAAGCAAAGTGAACATTTTTACTGTGGAAAAAAGTATACTTTAATGAAATATACTTAATACTGGAATGAAAGCAGGTCTTTGCTCTACTGGTTTTCTGATTCAAGAATAGAATTGTATAAAAGTCAAAAGTTGCATCACACACAGACGTTATCACCACTTTTTGGCTCAAATAACTAAAGGCTTCAATGAGGCATAAAATCTAAAACCAACAATCAGATTTGTTTGCCACAAAATCTCCAAGACTACCACACGTGACTCACTGAAAGGCAGACAGGTCACTATTTCAATAAGCAGCAGGCAAATTATAAAGACACAGGCGAGTCCAAGGAGTAAGTAACAAGGAATTTTAGGAGAGAGAAGCTTTGGTCAATGGTAGAGTTTTTTCATCGGAAGATACAAAATATGAAACAAGAGTGAGTCACAAAGAGGATACTGTATCCAACTTTAAAAATAACGTAACTAAATTTCTAGGCATACTCAGAAATATTCCATTTCACTGGTGAAACCTTAGTGATAATAAATACTAAAGGTTAAGTTTATATAAAAGCTACTTTAAAGGAAAGTCTTAAGCTAACAGCATGAAATCATCTTTCAGTGCAGTAATGAACTATATATACTAGAGCATAAAACCACGGTTGAGTTGTTTTATGGTGGAGATAATCAAACAAATCTTTTCCTTAAAAAAAAAAAAACAGGATCAAACAATATAAAACATTCTACTTAGCAAGCTCTCCTTATAACAGAAATATTTACACTTAACATTTAAGAAGGTGCAAGTACAATTCCCTACACACCGTTTAAATGACAACCAAATTTGGATTATTACCTTTAAATAGAAACTTGGGAATTTAAGTCTGATAAACAGTAAAGTGTGGTTTTATATATTTTAAATATATATATATATATATATTAAAATAAAATGCTAACATATAACATAACAAATATATATGTTAAATATATATATTTATATGTTAAAGCAAAAAATAGCTGATTCAAGTGTCCAGTTTTTAAAATATCATCCTTTCCCTCCTTATCTCCATCCAGTCTATCTCACCATCTCCAGGCTGTGAATATACAAATGGTCTTGCTATACAATATAATCTAGTTGCTTCCAAGTTACTTTACTTATTGAACACCAAAGGCGGGGGAAAATCTGGAGTTATAGAAAAGTTAAAGAAACAATAACAAATATACTTATAAACACCATTAAACATAACTCCTAGACTAAGCAGGTATCAATCAATTCAATTATAGGAAATTTGTTTTCACTCTTACTATTGCTGTGCTAAAACTTTGAAATTACACTATTAGTATGAGAAAAGGGAAAGCTTTCAATATGTGTAGGGATCAGAAAAAAAAACGAGCACTTTAGGAAGGGCACTCAAGTTTCTAAATTACCCTAAGTTGCAAATTTTTAAAAATTCTAGATAAATCCACGTGACCAAATTACTAATAGCATGTAAAATAAAATTATATATCTTAAAGTAACATGTCAGATTATTTACTGTGGCACTGTGTTTGGGGTTCTGTCAGCATATTATTTAGAAATGGGGAATTCCTAAAAGAAATAATTGCTAAGAAGTTTTAGAAAATAGCTACAGGAACAAGGTAAATTTAAAAAAAAAGCCAACAAACACTATTTCACTTAAAGAATGAGAAGATGCCCAAGATAAAAATCAGAAAAGGACTGGGAAACTTCAGGTCAACAGCAAACTACTTGTTCAAAATGATCAGGGAGGTTATCTGGTTTCAAAAGTCGGGTGACGGTAACTCATCTAATACTTGATGAATTCTTTTGGAGGCAGCACCAATATAGCTAAGTTATAGCTTTTCTTCCTACACATTTTGAAGCAAACATTAAACTGATAATTTAATCAAATAGGTTGCATACATCCCTACTTCAAGGTGGAAGATGTAATAACTCTCAAGTCTTCTGACTCAGTGAATTAGTGAATCATCTGATGAGTCATTTGCTTTGGAGATTAATTTATTCTAACTGGAAAAAAAAAACAGAATTAGGAGCAGCATAAATGCCTCTCTTCATAACTCTACATGAAACTCAAAGACAGGTTACATATGCTAAAGAACCAGAATTGAAGACAGTTATCTAAGTAACCTTGTTGAGATGCTATATGCCTCAAATTAGATCCTCTTTTTTGTTTAATAGTTTAATTTATGATGGTTTCCAAAACCAACCACACAGGCTGTCTCTAGGCAATACTGTATCCATTGGGGGCCAGACAGGCTCCCCCCTTGTGAAATCAGAGAACTGGGTTGGATTTTCCCAAGGTCCCTTCCAATTCTATATATCTAAAGATTTCACATATACACATAAACATACATCAAAGAAGAAAGAAGGAAATTATTTTAAAACTTATTTCTTGGCATCGGAAAGCATTTAAAAATTTTTTTAAACAATTTAAAAGATACTACGTAGACATAAAATTCTTTGTTTCACTGATTGCTAAACTTACCTAAGCTCTACCTTATAACTTATTATTGAGTCACTGGTGCTGTTTCCTTTCTGTGTTAAAACGCCCAGTGTGCACTGAGTGCTCACAAGCAAATAGGCTATTCTCTGGAATTTCCACATGCTTCTCCCAAGAATGGAGTTGTACATTTGCCAAATGTCGGTTTCCTTTGGTCCCACATCTGTTGAGGCCAGTTGTATTCGGTCACTGTAAATTACCTATGCTAATAAAATATCCATAAACCAGTGATACATGAGTCAAAACTGGAAGAGTTCCTTTGAAAACTAAGTTGAACAACTTTAAAGACTTCATAAATACATTTCATAAAAGTGAGGCCCTAATATTGATTTCTGTTAAATTAAGTGGGGGAGGTACAACTGTAAGGGTTCAAAAAGAAAGTGACAACATACCTGGAAGATTTTGAACTCAGAATGCTTTGATAAGCGCCTAGGTCATTTCCACTGTGAAATACACAGAAACTGGCAGTGTATACAACGAGGTACAGGTGTGGTACATGTAAGAAAGACAACTTGCAACTCTAATCGATACAGTGGACACATGCTTACAGCAAACAGTCTTGGCTCTTCATCAAAAGATGTGTAAAAGCCTGCATATTTAGATGTATTAAGTTAAAATATATCACTAGAGGTATCGAAAATGTAGGTCAAATTTTTATAATTCTCTGCTTTAAAGTTTTTAAAATGAACAGACCAACTACGATCCTGATTGTATCTGTTAAGAGTCCCACATTTTAAATGCAACACCTTTCCCTTGAAAGCCTTCCAGTGAAAGGAACTATTATTAATAGTTATGTCATGGCTAGTTCATTATCACTCCTGAAACAAGGGGTAGAAAGCAAAGTTTGGTTTATGAATTAGCACATGGGGGTGGCAAAAAGGAACAGGTGCCTATTTTCATCATGTATGTGATTTGGAAGTTTGCATACGTGAGAAGTTGGAAAGCAAAATGATAAAGTACTGAGATAAAAGAGGAAGTTTTACTCATTCATCTATATCAAATTAAAAAAAAATTAACATTTATTCATTTTTTGAAAGGCAGAGAGAGACAGAGTGCGAATGGGGGAGGGGCAGAGAGAGAGGGAAACACAGAAACAGAAGCAGGCTCCAGGCTCCGAGCTGTCAGCACAGAGCCTGACACAGGGCTCGAACTCACGGACTGCGAGATCATGTCCTGAGCCAAAGTTGGCCATTTAACTGACTGAGGCACCCAGGCGCCCCAAATTTTTATTTTAGGAATCGGTACATGGGCCTTTATGAATTGGTACAGAGGATCTACAGCTAGACTGCCTGTATCCAAAACAGGGGATAATAATATTATTATTATATGATACTATATAGTATTGTTGATGATTAAATGAAATCATGCTCATAAAGACCTCAGCAGAGTTGCTTGACCCACTGTACATGTTTGATAAATATTATAATATCCCCACCATTATTATTGCACTAAAACATTGTGGTAAAGTACTGCATGTATGTTTGTCTTCAACACATACTGGGCCAGCAGTTTCTTCATAAATGAAGGCAGCATAGATATATTTCTTTATCAACAAAAACAAAATAACAAAAATGAAAACCTGAATACTTTCACTTCTTATTCTAGGTAAATATAAAGATCGTATTCCCTATTCCTATATACTGAAAATCGTTCTGAGATTTTAGGCTCTCAGAAAGTAATTGTACAAAAGTCCTGGTTTCAGTTAATATGGCTGATTGCACTGGTATAATTTATAACACAGTATGTGAAAGGAATTCTCAGAGCAGGCCTCTTAACTCCATTGTTGGAAAGTTTTTTTTTTTCTTCCTTTCTATTTAGTCATCCTGGGAGGCACCCTGGGAGGCAAACATAGCATGGGAAGAATATTCTCAGGGTGAAGAGCAAGCTGGGATAAGAGAGGAATAAACAGTGTAAGAGATGACACATAAAAGGAAAGAGTCACTGGGACTTTTCTTACCCAACTTTGGTCCTCAATGCTGGGAAAAGATGCCTGATGGGTTTTTGGGAGCAGTCCCCTGCATCTTTAAAGCACAGTTTGCCACCCCCAACCCTCCAAATCTTTCTCTGGAAGGCTGTCTGTGGTACCAGGGAGTAGTATCTTGGTCTTTAAGGCCCTAAATTCACTTAGAAGGTGAGCTGGATTGATAAATGGTCTTTGGTGTATTACTGGTTCTGACCTCAAAGCCAGTAAAATTGCATATGTGTTTATACTTTCATAGGACCCATTTATAATTTTAGACTTGAAGTTGGTTGGGAAATTTTTTAAAAATGAAATCATGTGAAAATTTTGCAGTAACTCATTGTAGGCTGAACTTTGGCTACATGCCATCCTAAGGAAGCAGATGTTTGCTTATTTTAATTTTCTGGCAGGGACTAGAAGTTTACATTTGGATTTTCTCCTTAAGATAATATGTATGTACAGTAGGAGGAAAACATATAGGGCCCTTTATCACACTGTGTTCCAACATCTCTGTGGGCCGGCCGCATGTGAGAGGTGAGATGCAGCAAAATGCAGCAATTATCAGAGTTCTTAACTTCCTTCTCTTTAGATGTTCAAGGAACATTCCGTGCCCCCAAATGGGATGTAGTACACCATCTTGTGTCCTTACATACCTCCCTATAATCTATCTGCAGATAAGCCGAAAGTTGTTCATGCGGTCCCTGTTTTCTGTCTTCCAGACACTAGCAAAGTCACTAAACAGCCTCCAAAACAACAATTAACACAGAACACTGTTTTATCATTTAGGAAATAAACCATATTTATTAAGTACCCATATCGGGCTGCTTCTCTCAGTTTCTTCTAATTAGAAAAGATGAGGCGGCTGGTGGCTCTATGATGAACTCAGGTACAGAACCAGTCATGTGACTGCTCCCACAAATGAAGGTGGGTAAGTACCCTGTGAAGTGCCAACTGTTATACAAATAAAAAGCATTATTATTTCTGTTGGTGAAAGAAACTGGGTTTTCTGATTGTGCATGAGTTTATAAATATAGAAAATTTAAGACTCTCTCAAGTATGAACTCATAAAAGCTGATGAATTTTGATGGTCTTTTATTTGTTAAATTTTAAGAACTGCTATTAAACTTGAACTCTTGAGGTTTCTGTTTGCTTAGCCTAGAAACAATTTCAGTGAACAACAGATGGCAGTATTCTGCCTTTTTAAAGAACTCTGATTGAAGATCTTTTTGAATGAGAGCTGCTCCCTCAGTAACCAGCATAGTTCAGTTTCTTTTTTCACAAGAAAAAAACAAACACTAAAAGAAGAATAACTTACATAAGATTATTGGTAGAAAGTAATACAAAATTTTAAATTGTGTTATATGTTTCAGGATCATTGTCAAAGAGAAACTGTAATTACATCGTTACTAATTCTTTTACACTATAAACACTTCAGTTCTGTCGCCTATTCCCATTTTCATAAGGTAAACACTTTAAAGATGACCCATTTGCATATACAATTAAACATTTTCCCCCATGTAATTTTCCATTGTGATTCAAATATCTGTAAAAACTAAAACCAAAACAAACCAAAACAAAACCATCCAAGTATGCATTCTGACACGACTGGTTGTGTCAAGTCTTCATTGGCATCTGTTTTATCTGCCCTGTGTTATCTATCAGTAGACTCTTTCCAACCTCATGGGCAACGGGCACTTATCTATGCTACTGATTTGCTCCAGCTGCTGTCCAACCAGGAGATCTTACCTTGGACTGGTACAGTAGCACCCAAAGGGCTCACCACATGAGTGCCTGGACCTCATGCTGGGAGCATCAAAAACAAAACAAACAAATGAAAAGCCTTGGAAGCTGTAACTTCAGAGAAACCTTACATCTCTGACCAATTCTCACATGTATTTTTAGGACATCTCTGTCATAAACACTTGTGACAGTTTTCAATTCAACTTTTGATGTGTGATCTTGATAAAGGTTTGTCTTCCTCTTTCAGGCTGCCAGTGTTAGCACAAAGGCAGTGCTAGTTTTCCTTTGCCAGTTTAACCCCAGACCCTAGTTTAGGATCTTACACTTTTTAGACATTCGATGATTTTAAAAATGAATGAAGTTATAAGTAGCATATTCTAAACCTCCAGAGAATTAAATTTCCTCTCTCCAGTTCTGTGTCTTAAAGAATACAAAGACAGACAAATTACAGCGTCCAAGGTATTTCCTCAAGACAGATAACTGAATTTTCTGGAAGTCATCCTAAAACATTTAACCTTCTAGCACAATTTCATATTCTCATTTTAAATAAAAATATTGAGAATTGTTAGACTGAAATACTGGAGACATAAGTAAAAATTGTATTTCACAAACTGATTCTGGAATAACTAATAAGCAGAAAATCATGAAATTGCCAAGGAGAATGAATAGTAGTGATCAAAGAAAGTGATCTTGGGGGCACCTGGGTTGGCTAAGTCGGTTGAGTGTCCGACTTCAGCTCAGGTCATGATCTCACGGTCCATGAGTCTGAGCACCGTGTCAGGTTCTGTGCTGACAGCTGGGAGCCTGGAGCCTGGAGCCTGCTTCTGATTCTGTGTCTCCCTCTCTCTCTCTCTGCCCCTCTCCCATTCATGCTCTGTCTGTCTCAAAAATAAACATTAAAAAAATTAAAAAAAAAGTGATTCTACATATTTTTCCATAATCTGGTACATGTATGAAATGAACAAGCAGAGGATTCAGGTAAATGTATGAGTATTTTTTAGAGGGGGGAAAGGAGTTAAAAGGACTGGAGGAAGAGAAAGAATGACCTTTCAGTGATAACACTCAGGTGAAGTAAGAGTGCTTCAGGTTGAAAAGAATTTGTGTACAGCATAGTGACTACAGTTAATAATACTATAATATATATTTAAGAATTGCTAAGAGAGTAGATCTTGAAAGTTTTCATCACAAGAAAAAAATCTGTAATGATGCATAGTGATGGATGTTAACTCGACTTATCGTGGTGATCATTTTGTAATATACATGTATATCGAATCACTATGTTGGACACCTGCAACTAACATAATGTTACATGTCAATTATACTTAAATTTAAAAACAGAAGAAGAAGAAAAGGATGTGTCTGGAGAGGTTTGAGGGAATACATCATGACAGGAACATGAGCCAAATGTAAGAGCTTTGATTAACTACTAAGAGTAATGAGAAGCCCCTGCAGGGTAGTGACATCATCAGTACGTGTGGAAGAAAGAGTCAGGCTGACTTTCAGGCTTCTGACTTGTACACATGGGTAGCTAAGAACCTTCCCTTAAATTAGGAATCACAAGAGAAGGAATGGGTTTTGATGTGGATGCTAAGATACTCATCCTTCAGTAAATATGCGATATTCACATGATGATTCAAGTTGCACATCAAGAGAGATATCTGAACTGAAAAATATGCACCTGGGTATCAATGACACAGACATGGTCATTTCAGTAACACCCTACATGGCAGTGTATAAGGAGAAAGAAAGGTAGACTTAAGGCAGGGCCATGATCAATACCAGTTTGAAAAGGTCAGGGAGAAGAGAAACTGGCAAAGGAAAATGAGAAAGGACAACTGAAAATTAAGAGCGTGGGGCCAAATGGATAAAATAAATGCTTTTGTCAAGAGGAGAGGTATGGCCAGTGAATGTGAAAGATTAATAAATTCTAAAAAAATATCCATTAGTTTAGTATTTGGAAGGTCACTGGTAACTCTGGAGAGAACAATTTTAGTGACATGCTGAGGTTGTAAGTCACACCGCAATAAATGAAACAAAGAAAAGATATGAAAATGGAAATAATGTAGAAAACTCTTTCCTGAAAACTACTGTAAAATGGAAGATAGAGATATGTCCATATCCAGAGGGAAAACAGGCTCTAAAGAGCTGGCTAGCAGAAATATTGAACCAGGGGAATCTCACTAGTGTGAGGGGTTTAAACTGCAGTAAAAACACAGAGATGATAAAGAGATCAAGGTCCAAGAGAAAGAAGTAGAGGGTGACTAACATTTTCTATGGTAACAGTGAGAAAAAAAGGCTAAAGATTTGCAGCCGAGAGGTTGGAGTTCCTATACTTTGGCTTTTATTTAACTCTGAAGATTAGTCATGAGTCCCTCGTAGAGAGAGCGATGTAGGCAATGTGGAGGTTAGAAGTATAGAGGAGAATAAAGAACATTTGGAAAAGGAGTAGGAAATAGCTGGCTAGATTCTCAGGCAATCCTGAAGGTCCAGCTGAGGTTAGAGACCTCAGCTCCAATATGTTGTTTGTGTACTTTTCAGTGTTGCTCAGCATGAAATTTTACACGAAAAGGCAACAAAGTGAAAACGGGAGGGGTCTGCCAGATGGAAAAGAAAGACGACTGAGCAACTAGACCGAAGATTCTGGCGAAGTGGAAGAGCAGGCACAGAGCAGGTGAGAAACAGAGCAGTAAAGCTTGAAGAAGCATGGAGTCAACATACAGGGTTGGGTGTTTGTATGAGAAAAACAAATACAGGATGCCATTTGTAGGCTAGTCTCTCAGGCATGGAAGGTTTCTGCTTTTTATTAGCAGAAAATAAGGTTGAAAAGGAAATATGAAGCCTGATTTCAGATGACCAAGAATGAAGGACAAAGTTTTCTAATTCTATCAGTTGGTAATTGACTGATGAAAGATGTCTGAGAAGAAAAATGATGTAATCGAACAGCACACAGTGCTTAAGGAAGATTAAGGTGTGGAGAGAAGACAGACTTGACCAAGGCTGCCACAGCAATGATTTTGTCCAACTAGATACTTACAGTATGAATGGCCAGGGAGGGAAGAGTGAAAGTAACATTAAGGAGAATCAGTTGCACCTGTAAATTCATCCAAGACTGAGACATGAAAAAAATATAATTTATTTACTCCTGTAGTAGTCTTCTTTTACTCTGTCCACAATATTCTCTCAGTTCCTTCTTTCGAGAATCTCTTCAAGTACTCTTGCCCTCACAAAATAAAAGGTGGAGAGTCCACTTGCAGGGTATAAAATCCACACTGGGTCTAAGCAACTAAGAAATTGTTCTTTTTTTTTTTGATATATCCTGGTAGTAGCCCTCCAAATTTAAACATAGGGGTGAGTGGATACTCTTAACAGGCCTAAGCTGTTTTAATACAACATCCAATACTTCATAAATGTACTGTTAAAACACAGTAAATTCTATTTTCTACAACTAGTCAAAGATACCATAAATTATGTAACAAGTTTTCCAAACCTGTAAATAGATCAAATTTCAAAATGCTTTTAAAACCATTTTTTTTGGAACATAGAATTTTTCTAGAGAAATAACACTATCAACAGTGATGAAATTTCTAGGCAAGCTCACACAAACTTATACAACCACTTAATAGGTATGATAGCATTTTTTTTTGTTCTACAGTGCAAATGTACCCTATTTCAACTATATTTCAATATTTTAAGACAAAACACATTTTATCAATGGTGTGATTCAAAAAGGAAATACAGAGGCACTGGGAAACATCCATCTCTGCCTCATTTATTCAACAGTTATTAACTGAACATGTATTGGGTACTTTGTACTGTCTACATCCTAGGGCTATGGAGATAGACAAATTTGGCAGCTGCCATCAAGAAGCCTGCAGTCTAGTGGAAGATGTTCAGGGGACTAAAAGCGATTGGAGGACTAAAGAGGAAACTGAAGGAATCCTGTGATGAATCACACCACCTCTGGTTACCAGAAGGGAAGTAAGTTGTTTCTTAAAATGCAGGTCTCAAAACACCTACCTCTGGCAACTCTGAAAATGGCTACCCTGAGCTGAGTCACCATTATCATCCATACCTCTCCTCAACATAGGATTAAAATAAAAATCAACTCTCCAGAGAAGAGAAGCATGAGAAGGGAGAGGGACTGGTTGCAAAGATACTTATCACTCAAACATAGAAACGTTCAGTTTCTTGACACTTCCCTCAAAATCTTTAGCCCTTAGAACTCCCATAGCTCCACCACCCAAGTTTCCACTTTGAAACTTGGATTGCAAGGCTCCCCAGCTTCCCATTCCCCCAGTAAAGTGTAGGGAACTGGAAGCTCCCTTGTCTCTCAGAGTACTTGAGGGTCTGCTTCTTGCTAACTGATTTTAAGAGAAGAGGTAAGCTTACCTGTGAATCATTTGGCATGCAGAGAATATTTAAAATGTTAAAATCTTAAAAATATCACATTATTGAGTAATATCACCTCTGGATTTCCCAGAAGGCAACTCAGAGCTCTACAAATTATAAAGGGAATGACTTTCAAAGTTTGAAACTAGCGCACAAGTAACTTGTCCAACATGACACAGATAGTAAGTGACAGAAGAGGAAGGAATTTCAACCCAGGCAGTCTGGACCTACACTACTAATCACAGCACAAAAGTGCCTACCAGTATCTGGGGGTAACTATTCCTATGTATGGTCACTTACCTTTGATGATATAAAATATCTTCGTCAATTTGTTACATACTACTAGTTCCATAAACTCTTCCTGCAATTAATCTTCATCAATTTAGGCTCTCCTTATCAAGAACTTATTAACATCATCACTATACTCTAAGAATTCATATTATTTTTTTTAAATTAACATTTATTTATTATTGAGGGACACAGAGAGATACAGCATGAGCATGGGAGGCGCAAAGAGAGGGAGAGACACAGAATCCGAAGCAGGCTCCAGGCTCTGAGCTACCAGCACAGAGCCCAACGCGGGGCTGGAACTCACAAACTGAGATCATGACCTGAGTTGAAGTCAGACGCTTAACCGACTGAGCCACCCAGGCAACCCAAGAATTCATATTATTTTATGCCCTTCGTTTAGGTTTTTTTGTTTTGTTTTGTTTTTGAAAATCAAATTAGACTCTTCCCAGAATGAATTTTTAGGGATGATCCCACGGTTTCTCCATCAAGAAAAATGCCATTTATTCTTTGCCCTTATTTCTCATACTTGAGCCAGATCTCATGTAATATTTGCTCCTGGAAGGAAAAACTGGTGGTTCTTGTCGAGACTTCTGTTGCTAATAGGAAAGCATCTGTCTTCATTTTCCTTTTAGGTGGTAATGAAAATAAAATTTTATAATGCATCTGTCTACAAGTCTGGGTTAATTACTTCAGTTTATGAAACTGGTTTCAGTTATAATCTTATTATATTCATAACGTTATGAGACACTCAGATAATAAATATGATTATCTTTGGGTCAATAGACCCCAGTAACTCACCAAGATATTTAATAGGCAGATGTTGAGCCAGATTGTAGAGGTTCTGTATGAGAAGCATTTCAAAATGATACCCTACTCCTCATGTTTAGCAACAATGTGTTGCTGAGTGAAGAGGAAATCAGGCAAGAAAAGAAGTCATTTGGTCATAATGATGCGTCAGTCAACATTTATGTCATAGATTTTTCTTCCTTGTGGACATAATTGTTAGTTTGGTCAATGCTTCCATATGCTGTTAGTATAGTAATAATAGCATATTGAAGGAATACAAATGGCCAACAATTTGTTGAGATTCAGCACAGATTCATTAAGACAAAGGTCTATGCAAAGAAGACAAACTGACTTCAGAAATTATCTTCTAAGATTATGATCTTATGATCTTACAAGATTAATAAAAGTGTTGATTAAAAAGTGGTTATTTTTTTCCCCTGGGGATCAAGAGGAAGGATCTAGGGAGAAGCTGGCAGTGAATTCCTCTTTAGCCATCATTTCAGTCTCTTTTAGTTTTATTTCATCTTAAAAGAAGATGTCAGTGGAAATATAATTCAAGAACTTAATTAAAATATCCCATAGGAAGAAAAATAAGCAAAGCATGATTAAAACAAACACAGAAGCAATGAATGTTTTCACATGCTGATTCTGATGGCAAACTAAAGACTGAAATTAATATAGAGTGAGATCTAACTATACATAGCCTCAAATTGTCTTCCTGCTGGTTTCAATATTTCTAACAGTAATTTAAACTTACTGTTGTATCTCTGTCATTAACCACACTCTACATGTGCCCAAAAGATTAAACAGGTTTTCAGATGCCCATCAAGCAGGTCTTGTGGCTGTTGATCAGTCAGCAGACTTGATTGTTGCCCTTGGGACTACTGTAACATTTTGATATCAAGGCCTATGTCCAGTGACATGCCCCAGTTCTTAACTCTCTTCAAACTATACAAAATGGATGTTGTCATTGACTCTCTACACTAATCATGGTGATTCCATCTCTAAGGCCAGGAATTTGGTCAAAGATGGGTAGGTAGGTCCTAAGCACTGTGATTCAATGAGACTTGAGGGGAACTTTGCTCAGTGCTTCTAGGAAAAAAAAATCTTCACCCTGCAGAAGGAAGCAATGTTGCTGCCAGCAGCCATCTTTGGATAACAAGTGGAATCAGCTTTAGGATGAAGCCAATAGTGTAGACAGTAGCAAAGTGGAAAGAATAAAAAAAAAAAAAATGAGGTCTGTTACAATGTTCTTGAGTTATGAATTCATTAGCCCTGAAGTGTTCTTTTCTCTGGCCTTATTATAAGAGATAACATAACAAGCATTTCAAATTATGGGCTACCAGTAATCTGAATAAAATTTTCTTTTTCTTATGGTTGGAAGTAACTAATACAGCATAAAACTCTAACAAATGTATAAGGAATTAGTAGATAAGTAGGTGGTAATGAATATAAAATTTTATAATGTGTCTGCAAGTCTGAGTTAATCACTTTATTTTTTTTAAGTTTTCATTTAAATTCCAGTTAACATACAGTATTAGTTTTAAGTGTACAATACAGTGATTCAACACTTTCATACAACAGCCAGTGTTCATCACAACAAGTGCACTCTTTAATCCCCATTCACCTATTTTATCCATCCCCCTCCATCTCCCCTCTGGTAACCATCAGTTTGTTCTCTATAGTTAAGAGTCTGTTTTTTGGTTTGCCTTTTTTTACCCTTAGCCTGTTTGTTTTCTTTCTTAAATTCTACATATAAGTGAAATTATATGGTATTGGTCTTTCTCTGACTTATTTCACTTAGCATTATACTCTTTAGCTCCATCTATGTCATTGCAAATGGCAAGATTTCATTATTTTTTATAGCTGAGTAATATTCCTTCTCTTCCTTATCCATTAATCAGTTGATGGACCCTTGGGTTGTTTCCATAATTTGGCTATTATAGATAGCCTGTGTTTATAGCAGCATTATCTACAGAGTTCATCATGTTAATTTAAAAAATTGGTTTCAGTGATTTTATTATATTCAGGATATCAGGAGGCAATAAAATATGATTATCATAGGTTCAGCAAACCCTGGTGGCTCACTGAGAGATATGAGAGCAGAGCGAGGACTAGTTTCACTCTAAGTGACTCACGTCTAACATCAGTACACTATCCCTAACTGTGCCTTAATTGCAAACTACCAGATGCCATGGACTTTCAATATGACTTGTAATAATCAAAATGCCATTCATAAAATCTTCCTGTGCAAATGTACTCTACTCTCACGTGTGGATTTTGTGAGCTTCTTGGCAATGAGAATCAATTTTATATCTATTTTTCTACTCCCACAGCAACTTTAACCATGCTCAGCAAAAAGATGCCTAATTACTTACTCTTTCTTCAAACACAAACAGCATGCTTCTATTCATTCATGTTTTTCTTATTCACTCTTTTTTCTCCCCCTTTCCCTCCTCTTAACCTAAGAACATTATTAGCATTTCCCTTCCTGACAAAATTGTTCTTTGACCCCATCTAAGATGCTATTTATTCCTTTGAAATTCTAATCTGTTAAACCCTTGGAAAGAGAGCTCTACTCTCTCTTAACATCCTTTTTAAAGATACTTAATCTTCTACTGATGTATCTGATACAATAAAATCCTCAGGGGGCCTGGGTGGCTCAATTGGTTAAGAGTCTGACTCTTGATGTCGGCTCAGGTCACGATCTCATGGTTCATGAGATCGAACCTCGAGTGGGGCTCTGCACTGACAGCACGGAGTCTGCCTGGGATTCTCTCTCCCCCTCTTTCTCTACCCCTCCCCTGCTTGAGCTTGCATGAGCATGCTCTCTTGCTCTCAAATAAATAAATGAAATAAAGCAAAATCCTCTATCAAGTCCATTCAATATCCTCATGAAAATATCTAATGATAACATTCCTGGTTTTGTCTTCTTAGCCCAGTTTCACAGCCTCTTTCTCCTGCCCTGGCTTTCTCCAGTCCCTCTGAGAAGGAACTCCATGCCTCCTTTGCTGGGTCTTCTTCCCTCCTTAACTACTGACCCTTTGTACTGTTTTTTTTCTTCTTCTATCTATGCCCTTCCCTTCCAGCTCTCACCTTGCATTACAGTGAGAACCTGCTAATTTGGAGCTCCAACACTGACCAATTCTCTGGACTCAGCCTGTGTATTTATCTGTTCTCTGGATAGCTTCACTCAGATACCCCACAATCATTACCTTCCCAAAGAAAATAATTCACCTCCATCTTCTAGACTCTTCTTCCCCTCCTTTATTTTTTATTTTGGCTAATGACAAAATTACTTACCTGAACTGGACACCTTGGCTTAATGACAAAATTACTTACCTGAACTGGACACCTTGGCTTTTTCTAATGGATTTTTTACTTTCTCACCTCCAACATCAAACTAATCACTGCAACTGAAAATTTCTACTGAGGAGTCCCTCAACTACTTCTTCCTTTAGAATTCCTTAATCCCTGCCTTAGTCCATCTCATTATTTCACAGGAGAATGGCTGTAGGGTTTTTTCCCCCAGTTTTTTCCTACCACAAACTTGTTTTTTCCCCAATACAGAGATACTAATATGCTGCTCTGTTATTTTCTTTGATGGTTTTCTGAAGTTATAGAACAAGATTCAACTTCTTGGGATGGCTTTAGGTATCTTAAAACTTAATCCTTAACCCCTTTCCCCCCAGTTACATTTCCACACATCCCACTAATGTGCTTCCTCCTCAACTGTGCTAGATTACCTCCTCCATATGCTACCACAACCCCATGCCTTTGCTTATGGTATTACTTCTGCCTACCACTTCATTTCTCTGATATACTGTTTTTAATGATCAAGATCCAACATCCAAACATAAAACATTTTAGCCTCATTCCCAAACTGACACCAAATTAATCACTTCAGCCTCAAAGCCTCTGTAGCACTCTTTCCCATCATCTATTATCATATTGCACTACTGCTAATTGTTTGTGAATAAATTCCTTGCCAGATTGTGAATTTGAGGGCAAGGATGATTTTTATTAATTTTTATAATCTTAGCACTCAGCATGCTGTAAGAACTCCAAAAACATAATTATTAAATGAATTCTGCCTTCTAACACAATATGTTAGTCTAACAAATGGTTCTCAAAAGTTTGTAGGCTCTCAGTCATACTAATCAGTCCAAAAAGTGTGCCTTTGCCTGGTCCTTATAGTCAAACAACATCCCCTTCATGTTCTTATAACCTCCTACTGAGTACCATGTTTCTTAAGGCGATGGCCTAAGTGCTCAAGTGACTGGCAAACATAGATTCCCAGGATCCAGGAACAAAAAGAGAGTGCTGAAGAAAGGAGAGGCTGCATGTTTGAACTTCCTTTGGATGCCCTCACTGATTTTCCTTAGTCCCTGATGATGGGACACACTGTTTATTTCCAGGGCTCCTGTTTGTGGTTAGCACTCAAGCATACGTGCACACTTGGCAGAAAGTGGCTTTGTTTGTGGTAATTTACAATACAGTCACATTATCAGAAAATTCTAGAACACAGAAGGGAAACAGAAGACTGAAAAAATTCGGACACATTGCTAAAAGAGTTTTATATACTATTCCTATATACTGTCTATGGCCATATACAATGTTTAAATTTATTGAGTGCAGGCTGATCATCAGTTCTTCTGAAGAGATAATTCTGGAGACCTACAGTTAATCTATCTGCTTTCTCAAAATGAATATACTAACTTTTGAGCTTTCCACTGTCATCAGCACATATCACCCCATATGCTCTTTGAGACAACATTCTTTCTTTCTTCAGATTTACAAAATTTTAAAAAGCCTCTTAAATCAAATCTTTAAATAGATAAGATTTACCACCTTTCCACAATATGACCTACCCAAGATGCTGAATGATTGGCTTTCTGCTCGGGAGACATACTGGTATCCGTTCTGAGATTTTAGCCATAAACTGTAAATACTACGTTGAAAATTATGTTTGTCATGAAGAATTTATTGTGGTAAGAATTTCTTGCTGACGAGTTATGATAGGGAATATTAGAAAGGAGCAGCTGGGAAGAAAGAGCTTGTTTGTTGCAACTCAAATATTCCTAACTTGCCAACTCGTTCTCAAAAGAAGCTGGCAGGAAAAGCCCTGACATTGAGAAGGACACGTTAAGCTGACGGCAAGATGACAGTAACCATTAAGATCATTTGTCTCTTTACTCTGAAAGTATATGTTGTAAGCGAACTTTTGATACTAAGAGTCTTCTCAGCCTATATAAACCCCACCTTTTTGGAAACACCCCAGTCTCTCCCTTGCTAGAATACCTCTTACTCCCTTGCTAGAATACCTCTTTAATCCCATATTCTTCCCCCAATCTCCACACCCCTGTTAACTACCAACCAATTTTTCTACCAACCTTTTTGAAAGAACAGTTAGTATTCACAGTCTTCATTTTCTAATTTTCCATTTAGATCCCATCCCACTGAGCTGGTCTTCTAGAATCAAGACTGTAATTGCTCTTGCCATCCCAGTGGGTTTTAATTGCCAAATCCAAAGTATACTTTTCAGATCCTGCATTACTGGACTTCTCCACTTACAGTATTGGTGGCATGCATTTTCTGGAAACCTCATTTCCTTCAACTCCCATGATATCATGTCCTTCTAGTTCTTTTCCTATCTCTCTGAACAGTTCACTTCTCTCCTGGATTTTTTGTCCTCCTCCTTCCCGATCCTTCAACATTTTAAAGCCCATTTCCATAGGTTTCCTCTCTTAGCCCACTGCTCTTCTCTATTCTACAGACACTCCCTAAATTTGTTCACAAGCTCTCATGAAATCCATATAATCTTTTCTAGTTAATAACACCTAAACCATCTCTGCCCAAAACTTCTCTGTCCAGTGCCTCTACTGTCACTGGACCCCCTGGAGACTCCATGGCTCCTCAGAGCCTAGCACCCACACCTCACCTACCAAGTTTCCTAATCTGCTTATTTGACTCTAGGATCTCAGTCGCTGCTTCAATTCCCCCTGCCCCAAATCATTCACCCTTATCTCCAAAGCCTTAAGTCCCCTTCCTCAACTTCATCTCATTAATCACTGAGTCTTGGCATTTTTACCTGCTATATGGCTTGCTACTCTATTTCACTCTTAAAAAGAGTATTCACTGTATTTTACTGCTCCAAAAGTACTTAATTACTTATGTTTTCCACATGCTAGTTTTTAATCATACATCTTGGTAAAGGTATTTACTTCCTCAATACCCCCTGCCCTCCATCTCTCACCACCACTTTCCTTTGGTTTATTCATTAAAAAGATTTTTTTAATGTTTATGTATTTTTGACAGAGAGAGAGAGAGAGAGAGATAGTGAGCACATAAGTGGGGGAGGGGCAGAGAGAGAGAGGGAGACACAGAATCTGGAGCAGGCTCCAGACAGGGCTCGAACTCAAGGACCACAAGATCATGACCTGAGCCAAAGTCAGACACTCAAATGACTGAGCCACCCAGGTGCCCCTGGTTTATTCCTACTATTCCATTACTACTTCATTCTTCCAAAAACACTTTTTCTGACCCCCCACTTTACACCAAACTGGGGTAGATACCCATCACCTGTACTCCTATATCACCCTAATTATGTATCAATCACTGCCCTGAAATTGAAATGCTTTGTTTGCATACCTGTCTTCACCACTTGACTTTATTTAACTTTTTTATTTCCAGTGCTTATTCCAGGGTGTGCAACTCATTAGGTGCATACAAAATGCTTAGCAAGTTATTAGTTGCATTTATTTATTCACTGATTTATTCGCCCAGGTAGACTTTCTATATTTTTAAGATTTATTTATTTATTCATTTATTTATTGAGACAGAAAGAGAGAGATATCAAGCGAGTGTATGTGTGTGAGCAGTGGAGCAGCAGAAAGAGAGAATCCCAAACAGGCTCCATGCTCAGCACAGAACTAAACCCGGTGCTAAATCTCACAACTGTGAGATCATGACCTGAGCCAAAATCAACAGTTGGATGCTTAATGGACAGAGCCACCCAGGCGCCCCTGCCTAGGTAGACTTTTCTAGTTCAAAAGCAAAAACAGAATAGCCAGCATGTTATAATGTTTGGCAATGATATTTCTCAAGAAAAGTGAGTACACTAGCATTATGGTTTATCAGCCTCTCATGAGAGAAGTTAAAATTCATAAGTTCTTTGAAACCTCGATTATCTGGGTGAGTTTAGTAGAAAAATAACATCTCTACCAGCCCCTTGGCAAGACTCATGACACTCAGCCTAGCACAGCCTGTCATTATCACTGCCTCTGATTCCTTAACAAAGCACGGGTCTTGGCCATTTGCCTCAAGCATGGGAAGGTTATACCTGTGTGTCAGAATGAAGCTGTTCCTGTAGCTACTCCTTTGTGAAATGGAATTGCATTTTGGATTATGGCACCAGCAATGAGATACCAGACCCTACAAACTCTACACTAACTGCTTCTGACTGAGAAATGGTGTTATTAAAATAAGAGTAGATGGTGGTTTGACTCTAATGTAAATTGACAATTGGCTATTCAATTCTTTGCTATGACACTCCATTCAAAACAGTGAAATCTACATATGGTTCTATATTGTCTTGAACTGTAGCACTGTCCAATATATGCAATATACCATATTACTGCCCAATCAGAAACCTACTTCATAAAAAAAGGAGATAAGTTTACAGAACATTATGTCTCTATAGTTGAGAAATAAACGAATCATAGGCTTGCTGTTTTAGGACTTTATGGGGACAAGCACAATCTGGCAAAAATGACTATCACCTGAAGTTATATTCAGGAACATATTGTTTTAATTCTGGTAACGCTCAGGCAAAACTCTAGCATTTTAGGTAGGTGGCAATGAATAATGGCCATTGTAGTATCAACAGTAGCAATACTTATGCCTCGTACAAGTGCTCTGTACTTTCTGAGTGGACAGTTAGGACACACAAAGTAGGACACTGCTAGTAACACGACAGCTGTCCTAGAGTTTATTCTCAGGGAAACAGGAACACGGTGTGTAATAGATCTACCATTGCCTGCATGCTCTTGAGATTTACATCCAAGTACACTCTGTGTGAAATATGTATTTATGAATACGTTTCCCATCTTGATTCCACCTGTAAAACACCTTGGTGCTGCCTGGGGTTGGGAGTGGGTGATTTATATTTATATCCCATCTCTTTTTAATTCCCATCATCCTGCCCATTTTGGTCATGTTTCCTGATACCATCTTTCTCCTAAGAGGTATTCTTTGATGTTGGTGTTATGTTCCTTGCTCCTGACCTCAAGCCACCTCTCAGATCTGAATCTATTCAGGAATATAAGACACTGGTCATGCCACTACATGGGCCCCTGCCCCTAAGGATGAGAGGGAAAAAGGAATCAGAGGAAACTGCAAGGTTTTGTATGAAACCTTCATAATCTTCATCACCATCTCCTACATCTCCCTAGATCCTAAATCAGAACCAGAAAGTGAAATTAAAATAAGATGAACACACTCCCCACAATTCCACTCTCATAGTTAATATTTGGAAAATATTTCATGGCTGACCCTGTATATGTATTTGGAGCATGGAACGGTAGCAGTGACTGGACTGGTTTCATTGGCAGCATAACAGGGCACATAGAAACTGCTCTAGGTCTGTCCATCACTGAGCCAGTAGTCTTGACATCTGCATCATGTGCTGCCACTGAAAAAACGGCGAAAGATTTTTGACCAAATTGAGGTGATCAGTCCCATTGTAAGTACTCTGTTATCACTGCCAATGTGGGCCTCAGACTGAAACTAGGTAATACAAATAGCTAATTTTTTAAGCCTTCCTTGTCCCTTGCCTCCAATTCCCTTGGTATATAAGCTGCTTTTCCTTTCAGCATAACACACAGACCTATTGCCATCAAAACAGCACATCATATCATTCACCTGAGGTAAGAAGGAGGAAGTGACCGGGGTAACACAGCTCCGTCTTCAAATATCAACTCATTTTGGTATTTGTGGTAACAAGTAATATGAGTGATAGCAAACAAAGATAAAAACTTTTCTGGTATAAGTACCTTATCTCTTCTGTCATTCTCAAATTAGCTGTGGAAACCAACACATCCAATTACCTGTCCCAGAAATAGGTACGTCATTTTAAAATGTAGTTGACAATCCAGTGAATTAAAATTTTCAGAAATTCTAGGCATGAAAATTAAGTAAAACATGAAATTTTCTGGCAGTGGGAGGAATGGAGTATGAAGGGAACAGGTCAGCCTGGCTCAAGAGAGTGGTCTGGAGTCAGTTTCTGAGCACAGTCCCTGGTATTTCAAAGCCTCTTGCTTCTATGCATGGACCCACAGATTTTCTAAAAGTTCATTTTTCCTTTCTTGTCCCTCCAAATGGTGTGGGGATGACAGGCAGCACAGGGCAAGATGGTGATGCTAAAGCTGTTTATACATATGCACAGGTCTATTTCCATTAGGTATTTTTTAGTCCTGGGATAAATTCACAAAACCTGGGTTTTTTCCTAGAGCTCATTATTGCCATTTTTAACCCTTCAGGTGCTGCTGAGTGTGCTTCCAAAGCTGTCAGGATCCACAAAAGACCTTCTGCAGAGAATATTTCTGAATGATCACATTATAGTCCTAATTGAAGCTGCGTAATTCATAGCCCTCTGAAGCTGACAGTGAAATATGCCATTCTCTGAGCATGTGTCCCTTATCAGAGCCACTTAAGGTAACAACATCCTACAAAAGGCTCTCTGGGTCTCCGAAGGTACAGAGCCCTCATTACTCCTACAGTTAGGGAAAGCTTTGGACCACTTCTGGGAATGCAAATGAATGAAACCCCATGTGACAGCTGTAATAAAAGGCTCCTGTCTTTTTGCAAAACATTCAAATGCCATCTGGCAATTTCGTTGACGTCAGCAGGCACAGAAAAACAACTGCCCCCACTGCCTTCTTCATCATTCCCTTCCACCCCCAACTTTGCTCTCCCCTCCTCTCTGGCAAAAAGCTCTGACTTTCAGTTGTGGAGGACAGGAGCAGAGTAGCCATTTTAAGAGATTTTTCTCTATTTCTTCTCTGCTCCGTTTTAAGAACCGGTTTTAGCATCAGAGCAACAGTGCCATTTGGCCCCAGCTCTCCAAATTCCAGTCAAAGGTTGTATAGATCATTACATTAAAAAGAAAATTTAAAGTCTTTTCTATTTGTGTTTTAGGACTTGAAGTACATTTATTCCAAGACTAGAGGTGTTAAAGAAAACTATTAATGTGACTTGTGATTCCACACATGCTCTCTTTGATCCCTGTAAATAAACACCCAGTGTTACAGAGAATAAGTCTGCAGCCTTAGGCTGAATGCAATGGCTTGAGAGCTTACATATCTGCACACATCTTTTAATAGTTCACTAGAAACTTGGATGGACAGACTTTTTTTCAATGTTGAAATCATATGATATAGTTATCAAGCTATTTTGCCTTAGATATAACTCCATGAAACACATATTTTTCTAAATTATTGAAAAAAAGCAAATAAGTCAACTGAATGTTTGCACCTCATCAAAGAAACAGAATCATAAAAGAGACACCCATCCAATACAAATCCTTTCCAGAAGTCCTAATTAGAACAAAACAAAAAACCAACTCTAATATTTACACATAGTGTAAAGGAGAATACACATTTTAAATTATTATTGCCTATTATGATTTTTTTACTTAAAAGGGAGAAGTTGAATACTCACAATACCCAGTCTGTTCCTGGAAATGGGCAAGTACTATCAACCATAAAGAGTAAACTGGTCTCATTAAAAGCCAATTAATCAGCTCCTTTTTAGGCTCCCAACACATTATTTCTCAAGGTAAAAGCATACACATTTG
This sequence comes from Panthera uncia, assembly GCF_023721935.1. Lineage (NCBI taxonomy): Eukaryota > Metazoa > Chordata > Mammalia > Carnivora > Felidae > Panthera > Panthera uncia. The sequence continues at coordinate 52,218,065 of NC_064809.1, read as the reverse complement.
ACTCAGATAATTTTATCCAAATCCTGGTACATTTCACTTACCTAGGCAGACCTTTATCAAAGGTAAACAATTTTGAAAAAATAATTTTATATATTAAGGATAAGTCTATTAATTAAGATTAACCATCTTGGTATTGCTTAGAGACATTGCTATGGACCTCATTCTTCACCTTTCCTAAAAGTTTTGCTTTTTTACTTTTTAAAAAATTTTAAACATCTAATATTGAAAAGAACTTTTAATATCCTTATTTTCCAGTTATAACTTCTGATGAAAATACATTCATCCTCTAAGTTAGGTGAGTGATTATGAAGTACAGATAGGACTATGTGTGCTCTGGGCTGACTTTTTTTTCAAGAGTTCCCTCTTATGTATTAAACTTTCTACCCTGTTTCAACTCACTGGAGGAATAGGATACAGTTCCAATAGTAGAAAGAGCAAAGTTAGTGATGTACGCATGGTGGTCGGGGTGCAGGGAGAAGAAATAATGGGAGGGATGTAGAATTTGAAAGTCTTCACCCACTAACTCTAAAAGGGAACATGGCATATCCAAAATGAGGCCTTGTGTGACTGAGCTCTTACTCTCCCTCTCATTTTCAACTCGACTCTTGCCACTCTTTTTCTTTCTATAAAATATTTCTGGTTTGTTCTTCTGAGCAGGCTGTTGCAGGCTTCTGGATTATGTTGTTTCCTCTACACAGAAGACGTATCTTCTCAAGTCTTTCTGCTCATCTTTTAAGCTTTAGTTTAGCAATTCCTGTCCTCCAGAAGGCCTCTGCTGACCCTTTTCCAGAAGTTGTTTTTGAAAATGACCTGTGCACACATCCTCAAGTTAATTTCAACACTTGATGGTGCATGTCCATTTTTGCATGACACTGTGAACTCTCTCTACTGTAGGGAGAGTATTATTCATCTTTGCGTCTTCAGTGCCTAGCAAGGTATTAAGTGTTCAAGGGATGGCTATGGAAGTAATGAAAGAAAGGAAAGAAGGCAGAACAAGTGCAGCAAAGAAAAAAAAAAAGAATTCAAAAGACAACTTTTTTATAGCTAGAGAAAACCAGCTAGGACTTACTGCAGATTTATTATGTGCCTAGTAACATGCTAGGTATTTTCACACATTATCCATTTTAATAACAAAACAAAAACCTGATAAGTGGGAATTGTTATTACCATTTACACAAGAAGAATCTGATTCAGAGAGATTCTGTAAACTACCAAAAGGCCCATCAACTGGCAAAAGGTGGTGGCAGGATGGAAGGCAGGTATGCTGATCCTGTAGCTTTACAAGATATTTAATACCTTGTGTTGTGTTACTTTAAGGCAGAAGGGGGAATGGGAAAGAGAAGGCAAGGGAATGAATACCCTGTTATTGAAGTTGAGGTGAATCTTGCAAAGTCTAAGAATAAATCCATTAGGGCCTAAGATAAAACTCAACAAGGTACATTTGGAAAATACCAACTTGGGGCGAAGCCTAAACTATGCTTCAGCTCCAGGACTCCATCTGGATTTCTCACAGCTTCCTGGAACAAAAGGTCATTAGCAGCTGCTGATTTAGAGGCAACATCTTCACTCAACGTATAAACTAAGCAAGTTTTTAAAAAACACCAGTCACTTGATAACTACTGTTTTTTATGAGCTCTGTGTATTGGGTTAAGAATGGAAAATAAAAAACTCAGAAGGCCCTGGCAGAATCAGGCAAGGGAAAATATCAGTTTGGTAAATGAAGAGAGAATAAGAACAAGGAATTATTAGATTTGTACCTTAAAATGTTTAATAATCAGCAAAAATATCTAACATCCCTTCTAGAAAGTATTAAATAAAGCAGAGAAGCAAAGAATCTGCTGAGTGCCTTACCTAATCATAACTGTCTTTAAGTGGAAACTATTTTTCTTCTAATAAAATAGAGAAATCAAGAGAACAGACTCTAAAACTGTCCAGAAAACAGTTAACATGTTTTCAGAGGAAGAGAAGCAAGGACACAAAAGATAAAAATCACCAGAAAAAAGAAGATACTCAAAATTTTAATGGCACACTTGAGACAGATCCATTAGACAGAACAAGCTTTGTCTTGTCTAAGACCTAGCCTGAGTTTGAGTCAACGTAAGACATAAAACATCTCATATTCATAATAGTGCTTTGGGGAGTTACTCCTAGGACTGTAATGTAAAAAAGGACAAGAAAACTTATACAACAGTCTTATAATCAGTTTCTAAAAAAAAAAAAAAAGGATATTTTAATCAGTGTCTGGCATTACTATGTCAAGTAAGGATTACTGGTTGCTACCATGGAACAATCAGTATGTGTAAAGCCTGTCAAGGTGAAGTAGAAGGTCCTGATATTGGGCAATGATGCTGTTAAACCTTAGCTAGATGGAAACATTCTAGAGAGATAAGAAACTTAAGGGCATCACATTCAAATGGCAATAATTTTTTAATGTTTGTTAATTTTGAGAGAGTGTGAGTAGGGGAGGGGCATAGAGAGAGGGAGAGAGAATCCCAAGCAGGCCCTGCACTGTGAGTGTAGAGCCCAATGTGGGGCTCGAACCCATGAAAGGTGAGATCATGACCTGAGCCAAAACCAAGAGTCAGACACTTAACCAACGGAACCACCCAGGTGCTCCTTATGGCAGTAATTTTATGGTCCACTCCCTTTGATCAACAATTTGGGATTGCAAGTCATGTAATATACTACTTAATACAGTTTCTTGGGCAACTGACCAATGTCTATAATTCACCAATCACACTAACATTTGATTTTTGAGTTGATAACATATCATCCCACTCAAATGTCAATCTCTAATGACCTAGTATTTCCGAGTTTGATTTTGTAGGTTACCTCACAAAAAAATTGAGAGCATCGAGGGTCATACTTTTGACAACGGACACTGCATCTGTGTGACTGCTAAACAAGAGCACCCAGTCTTTCTTGGGATCCTTTTTGTTGAAAGTAACGAGGACTTCACCACTTCACAAAGCAGTCTTTCTAAACTGGAAGGCTGTAGTCATTAGAAGATGTTTCTGAATCTGGGCTGAAACTGGCCTTTGCCAATCAGCTCTTGTTCTGTCCTCATCAAACCTCTTCTGGGGGTGCCTAGGTAGCACAGCTGGTTAAGCATGTGACTTTGGCTCAGGTCATGATCTCGCCATTCATGAGTTCGGGCCCCACATCAGGCTCTGTGCTGACAGCTCAGAGCCTGGAGCCTGCTTCAGATTCTGTGTCTCCCTCTCTCTCTGTTCCCCCATCACTCATGCTCTGTGTCTCTCAAAAATAAATAAACATTAAAAAAATTTAATGAAAAAAAAAAAACCTCTTCTGTACTCAAAGCTCTCCACAGAAACTAAGTGGCACTCCTGTTCTATATTATACTAGAATTAATACGTATCTCACTCCATCTGTGTTTTCTCCTATTTGTAGACTATAAAAATGAAAGCTGTTTTTTTTGTAGGAACATTAGTAGTTTCTTAATTTCATTGATCAAGAAAAAAAAGTGAACAAATATCTTAGTGGGAAACTGAATAAAAATTACCACTTACTAAGGGCTTATTTTATACTTGCGACTAATTTAACACTTGATATAACTTTGCCATTTAGTCCTCATATCACCCTGGCAAGAAGGTACTAACATTATACATATTTTACAGAGGAGTTGGTAGAGTTAAAGTAACCTGCTCAAGGGCATACATGTAATAAGTAAGGGGCAGGGGTTGATTCCAGGCAGTTTCTGACTCCACGAAATTGGAGAAGAGTCTTTGCTCTCTTCACCATTATCCTCTATACTGTTCCCCTTAGTGAAACCCAACTAAAAGAGATTCTTAACCAACCTCTCATTCTAGATGAAATGACTTGTAGGAATTATAGTAAGGCAAATAAAGCAACTCCTTGAGGGCAATCTAGAAATCAGTGGAAAAATTATCTATCTATACTTAGTGCTTCCCTAAATCACAACTATTTATTTACGGAAAGCACAGAAAATATAGGAGATTAAAAAATATTTTCTAGGGGCGCCTGGGTGGCTTGGTCGGTTAAGCGTCCAACTTCGACTCAGGTCATGATCTCACGGTCCGTGAGTTCGAGCCACACGTCAGGCTCTGTGCTGACAGCTCAGAGCCTGGAGTCTGTTTCAGATTCTGTGTCTCCCTCTCTTTCTGCTCCTCCCCTGTTCATGCTCTGTCTCTCTCTGTCTCAAAAATAAATAAACGTTAAAAAAAATTAAAAAAAAATATTTTCTATATTCAAGAATTTATACCATGCATGAGGCAAGGTGGGGGTAAGGAGAATATTTCAGAATCTGAGTTCTTTTGGAGTGGGCAGGTAATTCCAGCAGTCTGGTGGAGGCTTGACTTGGTACAATTTGGATATTTACAAACAAAAAACAGTTTTCAGACAATGAGTGGGGGAGGGAGAAAAAAGGGAAAGAACAGGGATTAGGTCTGCAATTATAAAACTGTTCTGCAGAATTTAAGAGCTCCATAGGCAGTAGTTTCCTAAGAATAGTTCTAGTAATTACTAAAATTGTCCTTTTTTCCCCCTCTGCATATTAGGACTGTGGGAGAATATTATTTCTAAATGTACTTCCTTTTATTCTTTCACTTCTATATTTCACCATGACTTCACTCTACAACACGGCACTTGTTTTCAAGTGCAAACAAGAATCACATCAAAGTAAATATTTCTACTTACAGACAAGAGCAAACACAAAAATGCAAAAAAAAGTCTACAGTCCCCAACATATTGCTATAAACATCAATATGTGCATTTGTAATGACTATTGTTTCAGATTCTAACTTGTACCATGGATCAATGGTGACAAATCATTCTGTTTAATAATTTACAGTATAATGTATATAGCTTTTCACTATAATATTCCAACTTCAGTATTCTGAACCATTTTAAATATAAATTAACAACAATATTGCTATTATTTACAAAATGACTTGAATTCTTTCCATCAAAATAATTTCATTTATATCCAGTTTTAAAGCAACAAAACAGAGAAGGCTATTTCCACTAGGTCTTAATTTGGAGGGCAATGTCTTTTTTTTGTAAAAATGTGTCTTTAGAAGTTTCTGAATCAGTGAACAGAGACTTGTGAAGAGTATGAAAAATAAAAAGCCACCAAACTAAATAATACAAAGAAAAACCACATTTTTACAATGTAAATGAAGTCTTTAAAAGGTGTTTCTCTTCTTAATCCTATTAGTCAATGAAGTTTTATCCATTTTTAAAATTCCGGTATTTCACGATTTCTCTATAGATTTTACATTTAGAAACAAGTATGTATGAATATACTAAATGCTCGATTCCAAAGAAAGATATTGCAAGCTCTAACATGTTGCTGTTTGCAATGTCTATGCATGTGTGTATTTAACTAGTGTAGCAGCGAAGTCTAACATGAGGGGGAAGGTATCAGGTGAAGGAGTGGGAGACACATTTGGCTCCAAGCTACGAAGCATGTTCTCCATTCCTTGTATCTTTCTCATACGGTGACCTCTATCGATATTAGTCACCTGTTGCTTAATGATTCTTTAGTAAAACAAAACAAAAACTAGAATTTTACCTCGAAGTCCTAAAAGTGTAAGCATTCCGTCTGGCATTAAATGTGTACCTGCTATTCAAATTGAATTGAATATGTTTGCCATGGTGATAAACTACTGCTAGTTTGCCTTTATTCCGCCGGTGATAAAGCTCAGTATTCAGCAAGCCTTTCACAGTTTTAAAAGGAAATTTAAACAGAACTGTCCTCTATTTTTCCCCCCAAGCCTAAATTAGTTCACTGTAAAGGAAGGTTGTTTGAAAATCTCAGTAATAAACAAACTGAGAGGTTATAATTTTCTTGATAGTGGAACCTTCCATCTGCTTCTGAAAGCGGGAGGAGGGGATGCCATTCTTCTTCCCATTTACTATTCATGTTTCACGCGCTACAGTACTTTTGAAAATGACAGAACCAGATTCAGGAGGTTACTTTATACCATTAGCTGTCACTTTTAGGAAATGCTTGCACATTTTCATGCGTGTCAGGAAAGCAATGTGAGTATGCGGAGCACGATTTTAATACTAGCCTGTGCATTTATTCCTCTGACTTAGCACACACTACTGCGCTCAGTGTCACAAAAAATAAAGAGCAAAAAATAATTTGCAGTCATTTTCCCAGCTCCACGATCAATAGAAATAGAAACAGAAAAGAATCAAAAGGCCCTTGCCCGTCAAAAGGTACACTGGTTCATTGACTGCTAGGATCACAGCACTAAATTGACTAAATGCTTTTGGACCTTAGAATATTTTTATTACCAGTATGGTTACAAGGGTTGAATTTTGAAATGACCTTTTCTTCATTTCCACCCCATCATCTTTTATTCATTCTTTAAAGCCAACAGCTTCTGTGAAATTATCCCTGAAGACTTCAGTCCACACTGATTTTTCTCTTTGACTTCCACCCACTATAGTCAATATTAGACCATTAAAATGTTATGTTCTGTTTTCTTAACTTTTATGTGTTCTCATGGTTCTAATTCAAATTTTAAATTCTGAACAAGGGAGTCATGTTTTTGAACCCCAAGAATTAGTCAAAAACTCTCTGCTCCCTCCCCAGAATCCCCCACCTCCAAGTCATGAGCTCATTAAAAGTGGTGCAGGAGGCCTCCCCCCACAACGGTTTATTACATGATAAATATAATGTGGGCACAGTGAATTTAATTTGATTGGACACCTCTGTAGTGCTCACTACACAATTTTAACTGGCTATATTTTGTTTTTATATTAAATTTTGATCTAATATGCCTGGTCTCATTTCTCCATCCCAAATAGTGTTTCTTAAAGCTTTTAGAATATTTTTTATGAACGAATCAACTCTAAGCCAACCTTGTAAGCATGCGTTTTTCTTCCTGTCAAGGATGCCTTCACTCACTCTAATTGTACTTGGCTCTTCAACTGCTTTCTCTACACCTATAGGTTGAGTCAAAGATCTTTGCTTTGATTTTAACAAAACATTACCTAAGGTAATAAAAAGCCATTCAGAAACTGGCAAACAAAAATGGAGTGTTACTGTAAAAAAAATCACTAATATATGAGGCAATGGGTTAGGGATCTGGTGGCAGGTGGTGAGAAACCTACCCTCAGAATCTGGAAAGAGACAGTCTATGTGATGCAGAGAAGGAATGTTTGGTAACACTGTCGCTCTCAGTATCTTTGAAGGTAGATGATGGATCTAATGAACTTGTAGCTCTAGCAGAAAGAATGAAAAACAGGATATGAGTAGCACGTGTTGGTTACTGTGAGCTGTATTTGATAAGGCAGGACAAGAAACAGATAAGCTCAGAAAAAAAGTGTTATCATTTGTAAGAAAGAAAAGAGGCAACTGCTTCCCATTCTCACATGGCAAAAGAGCAAGCTGAGGAGACTGAACTAAAAATGCCTGTAACTACTCAGTCTTGGTAAGGATTAATACGAATATGGGCATCACTCCCATTGCTGAAACCTCTGAATGGACCAGGTTGTCTTAAAACAAAACTAAATTAAGGTCACAGCACTCAATATATCCTTTCAGTAGGATAAAATAACTCAGAAAAAAGAGACTAAAGAAAGATACTTTTCTTATCAAAATCTGGTAGGGTTTTCCAACAAAGTCTAATAGTCTCATATTATAAGAATCTAAAGTGGGAGTAAGAAGCGTACACCATATGGGAAGATATAGCACATCTAAGACATATATGCAGAAACAAACTGTAGATGTAATTAGTATACAAAGCTGAATGCAATCAGCTTAAAAAGGAGCTATATTTTTGAAAGGGTTATACCAGGAAACGAATGAGTTTTCAGTACTTAACACAACCCTTTGGATCCCAACACTCAAATAAAGGTGCTCAGTTCCAAAGAAGGGCATGCTTCCCAATGCCCAGTTTACAAGTGGTCCTGGAGGATAATCAGGGAGAACTTCTGAGGTCAGAGCCAGGGACCTAGGGAACAATGGACAGGGGCCTTCTTCCAGGGAGCAGAACCAAGATCTAAGAAAAAATGTATACTATCCCAGGATAAGGGTTTCCCAATAAGGCTTTGGAACTGTTTCACATTAGTGATGCTGTGTGACTTCCTTTCCTCCCTTTCCAAGTGACAGTGTTTGCTGTGCTGATTCTGTCCATTTTCCACCCGTGCATACTGTGTGAGTGTGTGTCTGGATGTGTGTGTACTAGTTGGGGGAGAGTGAGAAGGCTGGTAAGCTGTCTTTTACATTTAGAGGTCTCAGGATCAACAGGAGCCACATCCACATCTGATACAGAAATTACTGCCCATTACTCCTTGTTATGGGTTAAACTGTGTTCCCCCAAATTCATAAGTTGAGATGTGAACCTCCCATACGCTGGAGTGTGGCATTATTTGGAGATGAGGTCTTTAGAGTGACCCTAATGCAATGGGACTGCTGTCTTATAAAAAGGGAGAATTTGGAGACTTACATATACACAAGGTCAATGCTACGTATAGATAAAAGCAAAGATTGGAGTGATGCTTATTCAAGTCGAGGAACAACAAAGATGCCCAGAAAACCACCAGAATCTATGCAGAGACATGGAATAAGTCCTCTCTCACAGCGCTCAGAAGGAACTAACCCCATGAACATCTTGATCTTAGATTTCTAGCCTCCAGAACTGTGAAATGATAAATTTCTTTTGTTTAAGCCACTCATGTTAAGCCACTTTGTCACATCAGCCTCAGCAAACTAATACACTCCCTAATGAGGAAAGAACAGATCACATGGACACTGGATGAAAGTTTTTGGTTGTCTCCCCTGAGAAGGAGAGAAGTGTATTTGTTTTTAACTCTGGGGAGAATAATTTTCTCATCCAGCAATAATTAGAAGGGTGAACCAAGGTGGTGTTTGTAAAATATTCCCAACTTTCCTCTCTTCTGGACACATTGGAGGGATTACAACTGCCCGCTTCCTCCATGGTTAGGTGGAGCCATGCCACTGGCTGTGGCCAATGAGTGATAGGGAGAACTGATGTGTGTTTTCAGAGTGTGGTACTTAATTGCTCAAGAAATAACCTCCCTACCCACCCCCCACCCCCCGCCAATGATTGGCAATGCCTTAGATGGCAGCTGACCCACCACCTTGTCTTAAAGGAAGGGCAATATGGACACAGCTCCAAGCCAAAGCATGATGGACAACACATGATGGAGCATGAAATAAACCTTATGGTCTTGAGAGTCGAGGTCTCTTTAATGCTTCAGTACTTTTCCACCCTGATTGATACTATCCTTAAATTAAAAATAAAAACATCATAAGAAATACCGCTTATTTATGAAGGCTGCCTTGGCCTTGTACTCCTTCGGAATAGTGTGAAACTCTCACAGAGGAAGTGAAACCTAATTCACAAATAATCTTTACCAGCTTCTTCTGACTCCATTAAAGTTTCTCCCTGGAACAAGTAGTGAAATGGGTGCAATTCTCATAGAACAGCTCCTCTCCCACTCTGATGAATTTTTCAAACCTAAATTTATTACTCGTTTCTAATTGCACATCTCCACTTTTGTCCCATCTCCTGAAAACTATTACTTCAGTAGTCTTTACATTTTTCACTAGCTTTCCCATAATTATAAAAAGAACCAAAGAATTTTTCCCCTTATTTCTGGCAAATAAAATGACTGGGCATTTTTAGGATACATCAAATCCCATTTCCAAAGCACATACCACAACCACAAAATTGTAAAGCAATGGGTGACATTACAGATAACACAGCCAAATTCATGATTTTTTTTTTTTTAATTAAGAAGGCTGGAACATAAAGAAGTTATTTAAGGTCTAAAATCATGGTACTAGTTAGGGGCTAACTAAGCCAGTTAGAATCCAAATTCACACTCTGATTCCCAGACTCATGGAAGTTATGCAAAAATACACATGAATGTGAACATGCACCAATCCAAAAAATACAGAATTCAATGACATGGTGGGAGGAGGGGTGGGACTTAATGTAGCAGACCTTCCTTCCTTAAAATCCTTCAGTGATTATTACGTACTGGTTTCATTCCGAACTCCTTAGTAGGGTAAACAAAGTGTGTCACAGTGGTTCTTACCTAACCCATCTTCTCCACCACACTTGACCCACAGGGATCACATGTGCTAGAGTGCTACTCCACCATGCTGACCTGTTCACTGGGCTCTCAAAGCACTGTGCTTTTATGCCTCCTCCTGTAACTTTGCTCCAGCTGACTCTTCAGAATTGAAAACCATTCCTAGGATTCTTTGTTTGGGTAATCTTTGGGTAGTGTGGGTAGTCCTTATGCTGGTTTCTGCTTGATATCCTGGTAAGATTTAATACTTTCCTCTTCTCATGCTGTTAGTAATGCTACTGCATTTCCTGAGGCTGTGTTGTGTCGCAGGGTGCCATCTCCTTATTCTTTCACATTCTGTTTGGGCAACCGCAGCTGGCTTAGTTCATAAATTTCCAAATCTTCAAAAACTTCCAAATCTACATCTCTAGTCTGGCCCCTTCTCATGAACTTCACAATCATATGTGCAACTGCCTCTTAGAAGGTGATCACGTTAAAGTGAAACTATCTGTATGGGCTCAAAACTTAATCTGTATTCTCCTTCCCCCCAAATTTGCTTCTCCTCCTCCATTTCCTATCTCAATGATTACACCACATTACCTACTTACCTCAATTTAAAAAAATAAAAGATATCCTTTGCTTGTTCTTCCCACATATTTATTTTTTATTAATGTAATATAAAATATAATATATAATATATAAATGTAAAAATATAATATTTGTCAAGTAGCTACTATGTGCCAAATATTTTGCTCAGGCACTGGGAACACAAATGTGAAGAAAGCATGCCTGGGTTCACCCCATTTACAGCTATACTCATAAGTACGATAAATAAGTAAATAAAAATATTACAAATTTTAATAAATAGTATAAAGGAAACATAAGGCTGTGGTAGTAAATAATAGAGATGTATGGTGAGGGGACTAGCTAGTTTAGAGGAGGTCATAAAAGAAGGCCTGAGGACAAGACACAACACATGACATGACAGGACATAACCTTCCTTTGAATCTCTACAATCACACTTGTCCAGCTTGTTTTTATCTTTTTTATCCTTATAGTGTCCTAACTTGTCTCCTGCCTCACATCTCTTGCTTTCAGCTCATCTATTATCCAAGTGCTACAGAATGACTTTGAAAAGTGTTAAGCAATCCATCTCCTATCTATGTTGCTAACAGAATAATCTTCCTCAATTATAGATCTAATCATATTAGTTCCCAATTCAGGGTCCTTCAAAAGCCTTAGCAAAGTATCATCTAAAAATACAATATTGTTAAAATGTCCATACTACTCCAAGCAGTCTAAAGATTGAATGCTATCTCTATCAAAACGCCAACAACATTTTTCACAGAACTAGACAAACAATCCTAAAATTTGTTTGGAACCACAAAAGACTGAATAGCCAAAGCAAGCTTGAGAAGGAATAAAACTGGGGCTATCACAATCCCAGATTTTAAGATACACTAAAAACTACAATGTTCAAAACAGTATGATAGTGGCACAAAAACAGATACGTAGATCAATGGAACAGAATAGAGAGACCAGAAGTAAGTCTATATTTATATGGTCAATTAATCCATAACAAAGGAGGCAAGAATATACAATGGGAAAAAAAGTCTCTTCAACAAATGGTGCTGAGAACACTGTACATGCAAAAGAATGAAACTGGACCTCTTTCTTACACTACACACAAACTAGATCAAACACCTAAATATGAGACCTGAAACCATAGCATCCCTAGAAGAAAACATAGGTGGTAGTCTCTCTGACATTAGCCGAAGAAGCATTTTTTTATCTTTTCTGGCAAGGGAACAAAAGAAAAATTAAACATTGGGACTACACCAAAATAAAAAGCTTTTGTACAATGAGGGGAATCATCAACTAAACAAGAAGGAAATCTGAATGGGAAAAGATATTTGCAAATGATGTATTAATAAGGGATTAGAATCCAAAACACGTATAGAACTTAATACCAAAAAACACAAATAATCTAATTAAAAATGGATAGAGAACTTGAATAGACATTTTTCTAAAGGAGACAAAGAGATGGCTGGCAGTCATATAAAAAGATGCCCAACATCATTCATCATCAGGGAAATGTAAACTAAAATCAAAATCAGATATCACTTTATACCTGGAAGACTGGGTAAAAATAAAAAAAAAAAAAACACACATGCACCCCCATATTTATTGCAGCATCATTTATAATAGCCAAATTATGGAAATAGTTCAGATGTCCATCAATAGATGAATGAAAGTTGTGTGTGTGTATGTGTGTGTGTGTATAATGGAATATTATTAAGCCATGAAAAAGAATGAAATCCTATGATTTGCAACAACAGGGATAGATCTAGAGTATAATGCTACGTGAGGTCAGTCAGAGAAAGACAAATACCATATGATTTCACTCATATGAGGAATTTAAGAAGCAAAACAAGGGCACCTGGATGGCTCAGTCAGTTAAGCATCTCTTGGTTTTGGCTCAGGTCATGATCTCGGCAGTTCACGAGCTCAAGCCCCTCACTGGGCTCTTCATTGGCAGTGTGAAGCCTGCTTATGGTTCTCGTTCTCTCTCTCTCTCTCTCTCTCACTCTTTCTGCCCCTCCTCTGCTCTCTCTCTCCCCCCGCCAAAAATAAATAAATAAATAAATAAATAAATAAGCTTTAAAAAAAAAAAGAGACAAACTAAAAAGAAAACAAAAAACAAAAAAGTAGACTCTAAACTGTGGAGAAGAAACAGATGGTTACCAGAGGAGTAGGAGGGGGATGGATGAAATAGGTAAAGGAGATTGAGTACATTTATCATGATGAGTAGTGAGTGATATATGGAATTGCTGAATTACTATATTCTACACCTGAAACTAACACAACATTGTATGTTAATTACACTTGAATGAAAAAAAAGTACAAGGACCAGCAAGATGTGACCTCTGTCAGTCTCAACCTGCTTCCCAACCAGCACTCTTCGCTCTGTTTTACGGAATTAAAATTCTGTTAAGCTTTTATACAACTTGCCTTTGCATGGGAAGTCCTCCATAACCCTTCCCTTGTCTAATTTTGAATCAACTCTCAAGAGTCTCAAATGCCCCTCATTTCTATCAGGCATGACCTGAATATCGAATGTATTTACATTTTTCTTATAGTCTCTATCATTCTCAAAGCATGCTGCCAACACAGTACCAAACACACTTTCATCCATTCTAAGAACATGGCGATTTCATTTTTGTGTTCCTATTTCTAATGCCTAATGCAGTGTCTGCCCACACAGAAGAGTCATAATGTTCAATGAATTATTTAATGAATTGATGAATGATGTGTAGCTGTTTTTTTTTTTCAGGTATGCAAGAATCATGCTTATTCTTGCATTTATAGCACTTAACACAAAATATATACTCAAAGAATATTTTCTGAATGAACACTTACGGCAACATGGTACAGTTGTGTGTCATAATGAAAATGCAAAAGATAAGCCTAACAAAGATTACAAATAACAAACTGTAAACTTACCAGTGGCTCTGAAACGTAAAGATCTAAAAGTAGAAACTGGAAAGCATACATTCATTCAACATTTATCACTTTACCCTTTTCTTTTATTCCTTTGTGTAATTCCATGTTACTCTTTCTGGGTCACTGAATCTTGTATTCTCACAAGTGGACATACTCCATTTGAAAAATAAGAAGGTCCACCTGTGCCTATAATAGCACGTAACTAAGAAAAAATATATAATATTTTCATTATCAAGGAAGGTCTTTAGGTGACTGACAAGAAAATTGTTCTCTACAAATTTTATTTTTGTAAATTTCCATAAATTGAATATATTTAAAATAAAGACTGTCTAATCTTATTCCCACTGGCAATGGACTGCTTAATGCTCAAAGAGTTGTTCTTCAGTTCTGTCTACTGCTAGTAGAGGATTTAGTCCTTTCACAGTATGTAAGACCAAGGCAATCCTTGTTTCCTGTTTTTAGGATACCTTAATGCTTCTGCCGAGCTACTCATCCCTCTGTTTTTAATTAGTTTGCATATAGTACTCTATTTCAAATATGTTCACATCTTTATTTTTGTCAATTTTGCCACTTCCTGCTACTCTAACATTCAGTGGACAACATAAAAATTATAACACATGAAATACTGCTCACAATTCAATCTATATTTGAGGCAAATTTTGTTCTCAAATTCCTGCTTCAGAATAAGGTAATATTTTATTCCCAAACCACATTTAGGAAACATAAAGACCAGTAATGTAAAATAAAGCAATTCTTTCAGTAACATTCACTTATGAGATAGTTTAGTATTGTAAAAAGTTCAAATTAAGATGTGGCAATAGTTTCTAGGTATAAATTCTTTGATTTGTGAATATGCAAATGTTGATGTAATTTCTATTAGTTTTATGCATCTGAGGTTAGCTGTACATTTGGAAAAGATCTTTTCAATCATACTGTGTTTAAGAAACTAAATGAAACTGTCAGATTACAATTTGAAATTAAATCTTTTCTGTCACGTCCAATCAAGTATTTGAGGGTTAAAAAAAGGAGGGTGAAAGAAACAGCCTCTTTAGTGAAAATTGCATCAACTGCTAATTTTAACAGAATCATGTAACATGATATAACTCAGAATGAAGCAGAGAAAGAATTCTTTCTACATGGATGGAAGCCTATAGATGATCCCAATCGTAGAGATTAACATGTTATACCTTAAATTACTTAATTTTATATAGATAAAATTCCCAAACACAAAAAAATTACCAGTGAACAGCATCAGGTGATTTTTAAAGTTACTTAATTAGGTGAAACCCAAAGTACACATTAAAATCAACTCACAGGCTATTGAAAATTCTTTCTATGGTTAAAAAAAATTCTTTCTATGGCTAGATTAAATTCTATTTTTTTGTCATTGTTGATTTCATCAAAGCTCTATTTTCTTCTCCTGCTTTGAATCATTTTTCTACAGCTTAATTTTGTAGCTTAATCTTAAATAATATATTAGCTCTAACGAAATGGTTAGGTAACTATTAAGGAAGCTGAAATTTACTTTTTGTAAATTTACGTTTTGCTTCACATTCCAAGTAAACAAAAGTATTAATTTAAAAAGTTAAAATCCAAGTTTAATGAGGACAACTTAACTTGTTTTGCAAAATAGAGAACATAAAAATTAATATCCTCATTGAAAATGATTATGGATGATGTTACAATTCATCTTCATAAATTACTCGAGAAGTGGGCATTCCCAATGAGACAGGTAATTTATCTTACCTATGTAATCAGAGGTAACTCAATAAATAATATGTTAAATGACATTTACAGACACTTGGAAGGAAGATATCTCCACTTTGGAGCTCAGTTACAATACCATTTCTCGTAGAACAAAGAAATCTGCGTAATGGTGAGCTCAAGCTAATCGTCTTTCAGTGGAGTAGTTCACAAGGTAGCATAATCTCTCTTTGAGAGATCTTGCTGTCTTTGGGAAAGAAACACAAGAAAATGCTTAATTGACGTATGCAGGACATTTTGACAAATGTGCCTGTGTAAGGTGGTTCTCTGTGGCACTGGGGTAAATGAGTAGTATATGTTCTGAGGGAACATACACATAGTTCTTGAACAGAAACAGATAAAGGACGGTTGGTGACGGTCGTGGTGGCAGAGGATGGATGCTGAGGTGTTTCAAGCTACCATTTAAATGAGCATGTCTACTCTATTCTAGACACTCTTTTTGATTTAATGCTTTACAATGTACCGTATCCACAGAACAACCCTACAAAGTAGATATTATCTCATTTTCCAGATGAGAAAATTATGACTTCCAGCAGTTAAGTGTCATATTAAGATGATATATGTGCTCCATGGTGGAGTTGGGATCTTTATTACTTCAAAGAGCATTCTCCAAACCACCACACGAAACTACTTTTCATTTCAGTTAGTGTGGAATTCGGCAGGACTCTACCCAAAAATTTGTAGTTCCATAAAATTCCAAGGAAATTTAATTACGACCATTTGCTTTGACAGATGTGCAGCTTTAAGACGATGAAGTACAGTAAATTTTACCTCAGTGGGAAAATGAAAGGTTGCAGCACTTTCAGAGGTCTTCCAAAGTTCATATTTAGAGGTAATTTCTACTCCATCATAAATAAACTAACCTCTTTAACAGTCCTGCTGCATACGTGGTCAAGTGGGAGGGTGTGAGAGCTGCACAGGTTTGGAGGAGAACTTCCTCATGCACTGTACATAATAAATCTAATTTATGGAAGGCAGGCTTGGCAGCAGAAAATGCAGTGGTATATGTGTGTTGCCTGAAACCACCTTTTTTTTGTCAGAAAAGTAATTCCGAAATGTTTATTTCCTGCACATTTATAAGGCTGTTCGGAAAACCTGGTGTTCAGAGATTAACCCTGCAGTTATTTAAATTTCTGAGACTCTAAATTTATAACCTCTATCGCGAGATGGGGCTTTGTTTCTAATTAAAATTAAGGTTTCATTCAATAACAGTGAGTTTATTTTAACAGATGGTAATTAGCAGTGGTATAAGAAATTGAATTTTTACCTTATCTGGTAAAGTGTTTTGATGGTCTCATAAATCAGATACCAAATATATCTTGGTGAAAGGTAATATAGCGCAGTGGAGTCAGAAACAGCACTCTAGGGGGCGTCTGGGTGGCTCAGTCGGTTGAGCGTCAGGCTTCAGCTCAGGTCATGATCAGCCGGTCTGTGAGTTCCAGCCCGGCATCGGGCTCTGTGCTGACAGCTCACAGCCTGGAGCCTGCTTCAGATTCTGTGTCTCCCTCTTTCTCTGCCCCTCCCCGACTCACACTCTGTCTCTCAAAAATGAATGCTAATTTTTTTTTTTTTTTTTTAAAGAAGCGGCACTCTAGAGCCAGACGTGGATTTAAACACAACCTTACCCCTTTCTAGCTCTGTGATGTTTGGCTAGTCCTATAGACTGTTTAAGTCTTTCTCTTCATTTGTGAATGTGTAATGTTATCCAGAACTCTTGAATATGAACTTCTTAAGGGGCAAAATTTGTCTGCCCTGTTTCCATGAAACTGCCTCATTACTAGCACTAAAACCATACACAGGAGATGCTCAAAAAAACCTCAGCTGAAAAAGTAATTTAATTTTGGCCTTCCAGAATTATTTATTGATTAAAATAAATTATGTGAATGAAGTGCCTCACACAGTATCTGGCAAAACAAAACAAAAACCTATCCACTGAATGTTAGTTTCTTTTTCCTGAAGTTAACTCAAGATATGTTTTTAATATTTTACTTCAAATCATTTATCTTTTGTTACAGGAAGCAATGAGAAATTACTATAGGGGAAAAAAAAAGTACCATCAAAGTCAATGAACAGAAAAGGCATGCAGAATCTCTACTTTAGCATGTTAGTCCAAGATAAACCAAAACCCAAGTTTGGAAAGTTTAATAAGGTCAGAAACGCAGGATCACCATTTTGGCTAGTAATGACTGATAGGTACCAACCAATATGGGGGAGGGGGGAGGACATTATATATTGACATTTCTGATTTTGTATTTCATACATCTTACAAAGATAACTTCTAAGTATGAAATATATGCTTGAACTACATCAGAGTTTAGCAGCCACAGAAACACTAAATCACTAGCATATCTTATATATAAATGCCTTGTCTGCTCAAATAGTGATTCTTTCAACAGATGTTTATTACTTCCTGCTATGGTGACAGGGTATTATGTATTTTTACGTTCTTCCATGAATTTTAAATTAGACCTTTAAAAATTCTAAGCATGCAATTAATTCACAAAGAAAATAGGAAAACAAGCAGAAGAAAATATATTATCAAGCTTTAAGTGTAGATTTGGTACTGGATAAAGATTATCAAGTGTCACAACACTTTAATCTTTTACTTTTGGGTAGAGAGATTGGGGTTCTATTTGGGATATTACTGAAGAATTGTAAGCTAATAAAAATTCTGTTTAACATTCTAAGGTAGTTTTGTAGCAGTTTAAAAATTCTAGAACTTTGGCTGTGAAGTTTTTTTGGTTCCAGGTTATATATTTGTTAAAAAATTAACACTAAAATTAACCTAATAGATTACTTAAGAAATAAGCTGAACAAGTTTATTATAGATGTGATTTCTCTTACTTTCTGGATTCCTTGTTTTTAAAAGTTTTTCAATTCGTCTTCTCTAATTGATCCAACTATTGAAAATCCTTACAGGATAAAATTTTATTCAGACTTTCCACAAGTAGGAGCTCTACAATTTGGTAAATATTGTCACCATGCATGATCAGTAATAAGGTATTTTTTAATGTTCAGAAACTGTTAAAACAATACTCAGTTCTTTAAAATTTGCTTTTCCTGAATATTGATTGAAACTCCAGGTATGCTTCAAATCAAAGCAGGGCCACACCAGAACCAACTCATGAAGTATAATTAAATGAAAATTCTGTATGCTCAGATTTCACACTTTTCACCCCAAATGTCAAATCCATGATGGATAAAAATGTGTTATGGGAGAATGGTTACTGCTTAAATGAAGCATTGGTACTCAATGTTTCACTGCACTGAAGAAGGATTTAAGAAGACAGTAAAAGGTGGGGGAGCATTTATTACAGGCAGAGAAAAGACATTTACAAAGCATGGAGGGTGAAATAACACAATGCCATCCAAGGAACAGGAAATCTGATCTATTCTGGGGAGTGAAGATGTTAGTAGAAAGCTAGGAGTCAATAACGGGCCTTATGTCCTTTTCCACAGAGTTAACTGGAGGGACACAGTCATGTTTAGGTTTTAGAACAAACATTTTGTTGTGTGTGTAGAATGAGGTTTAAAGGGCATTAAGGGCCCTTTAAACATGTGCAGTTGTTCATGTTGTACACTGCACAACTTGGGGGAGGGGGATGTGCATCAATCATGTAGATTACACATGGAGTTGTTGGAGTTGTTCAATTTCTTGTCCTGGCACCTTAAGTTGGGGGAAGAGAAACCAGTATCAGTTGTCAGCATTGTTTCCCTGACTTTCAACTCCAGTATTGAGTACCTTTGTTTCTTTGCCCTTCTATGCTCCCTCATCAAACATTCTCATTATGCTTCATTCATACTAATGAATAAATGACTGATATCAATACAAAATGTAAGCTTTCACAATTTACAAATCAACACCAATGAGTAGTAAAGAAATAGAGCTCTAACTTCAGAATTTCAGACAGGAGTGAGAGCTTAGGCACTGAAATCCATTCAGCATCCAATACAACTCCTTTAAGTCAATGGTAGAATGTATGGATACTCTTCACAACACCTGGGAAACTTCTTAAAAGGAAAGTTGCTTAGCTCCATCTAAAACCTTGTCAATCAGTCTCTGATAAACTCCCTAGGTGATACTGAATGGATATATATTGCTAATCAATGTAAACGATGGCTTTAAAGCCACTCCCCAAGGGAAACCGACAATTATACTCTATAAAGAATATGGTCTATATCTGAGTTTAAAACCTATGGTTTCCCCAGATTTGGAAATTTCCATCAAATGAAAAGCATAATAACAGGACTCTTCTCTGAGTCACACTAACTTAGGAGGTTAAGATTTTAGTATCTTGACTATTAATCACTGTTCAGAAACAATCAGGAGACACACTCTTATTAGGTTAGATCATCTGCTCTAATAGAAACCATTCTACATAACAATCATTTAAACAACTTCATAGTCAGGGACACTATTATTTTATTTCTAGGTCAATTTGAATAGCCAGAAATGTCCTCCTCATATCCAATCAAAATTTGACTGCTCTTGGGTTCTATCCATTTGTTCAAATAGCATCTTACAGGACTTCAAAGAGAAAAAAAGAATTTGCACTCCCCTTCAACATCCTACTACTTCTGACGACTCAAGAAAGCACTCTTTCTCCCATACTGTCTACACATGGTGATCTTCTGTGTAAATGGATCAACTTTTCAACACCCTTCGTGAAATCTGGGAATGTGAATTGAATGCAACACTGCAGGTTTCATATCGCCAGTGCAGATTTTATTAGATGACTCCTTCTCTGCATGCCATTGCTAACCACTGCTAACAGAGCCCAAGGTTGCACATGCTGTTAGAAAAAGCCATGATTTGGGCTTGAAGTTAACCCGGACCTTTAAGCCTTTTTTCTATTTCTTCACTTGTTTATAAAAATATGCAGGCACCTTCATACTAGAAATTTATTGAAAACTTAAGTGCAAAATTTTGTCTCCTCCTCTTCAATTTAATCTTTTTTGGTTTAGTATTTTAGCTGGAGTTTAATGAAAATATACTCTGTTATTCACATATAAGCTTCATATCCTATGTTTAACAAAAAATATAAGTGTGCATTTTTTGTCCAAACTAGTCATCAATAAAAATGTTAAATAGGGTGGTATCTTAAGGATTTTTACAATTCTTATTTTATTTCTTGAATCTGCTCTGCAAAAACTATTCACTGTGTATGCAAATGTGACAACCCTTGTAAGGTTTTGAAGAGATGAATACACTATTGGTAACTCTAACTCCTACATAAATAATTACACTTTTAAAATAAAAATATATCAAACATCTTTGTCTTTTAAGCTGTTAAAATAACCATTAAATATTTATGTGCAATGTATAGCAAGTAACACTTTTAGAAAACATTACAGGGATAGATAGTAACATCCATTTCCAATTTTACATACAGTTGATTGTAAGAAGTTGATCTGATGACCCATACAGGGATGATTTTCTAAAATATGATTTAAAAGAAATTTAGGTCTAGTTAACAAAGCTAATTGTTATTAGCTTTAGAGAATTAGAAGAGAATATTTAATGTTATAAGAGAATATTTAATGTTAATAAAATTTCTTATATTCTTTTCTTAATATCTCCAAAGAGAGTATTTTAATACAGGGCATGCTTATGACTATCTCACACATTTATGTTAATCCTGTTTCTGGATATGTATTTATTTAAATGTTGGTCATACACCACCAGCTTATTCCAAATGGTGTTAAAATAGATATTACTTGTATACATATTTATTAATGTACTGCTTACATACAAAAAAAAACCCTGCATCTTGCTTATCTCCTTGAAAAACTCATTTTTTCCACATTCCTTTCCATATTCTCTAATTCTTTTCCATACTAATTTTTTCCACATTCTATGCATTCCCATTGTCAAGTATAGTGAAATAAATTTAACTAAATATATATCTCTTAATGAGAAAAGTGTACGTTATAAAAAAGTTTAATAAGTATTTCTAAGCAATCATCAATTAATTAAAAAATTCAAATGTAGCATGATGTTAATATTTATTAAGTCTAAGTAGTAAGCATATGGTTTTGTACATTGTTCACTGTACTTTGCTGCATGTTTGAAATATAATATAAAAAAAGGGAGAAAGTCTTCAACTATTTGATATTCAGTGAAACATAGCATCTCCTATATGCTATGTATGCACTTAATATGGATAATATGCTGTTCAGCCCGGGAAAATTGTTTATTTCCCCTACTGCATCTCCCAATTCAAATTTTCATGACCATCAGTGCATAAAATGATGAAAACAGAACCTCTTTGAAACATTTGTAAGTCAGACATTACTTATATTCCCATTTTTCTTTATTATTTGGTATAAATTTACTTCAGATAAAAATAGTTAATATTTCCAAGTAGCTACGTCCATAAAACACTTACAAGTAAGTTTAACAATAAAGTGTGAGTTATCATTTTTACCAAAGGTAAATCATTTTTATAAAAAGTAAATCTCTCCCCCTCTCTCTCTGCCCCTCCCCTGCTTGCAGGTGGGCACAAGCATGCACTCTCCCTCCTCTCTCTCTTAAAAAAAAAAGAGTAATCAAAATGCTTTTCCATAAATTCTGTAAGGATTTATGAAGAGGAAATAACATCCATAATAAAATGGAAGGTTTCCCTTTCATGCACAGGCACAGAAACTAGTTGAATTCTAATGGAATACATTAATATAATCTTAGTGATGCATTTGAACCTATAATGTTAAACAAAATATTAATATTATTTCTCAAGCTTGCACTGACTTAGTGGCAGTGTGCATTGCAATAATGATAATTAAAAAAAATAACAAATGCTTTTTAAGGGAATTTTAGTTTGGTATGATTATTTATCATGTGAAGTTAAAATAATGCACTTTCCTCTCCTATCTTTTTCCATAAACAAAAGCCGCAGTGCCAAGACGAAAACATAAGAAATAGTAAAATTATATATTTTTCTTCTTTTTGAACAGAAATAGCAATGCCAAGTTCAGTTTGTTCCACTGGTTTTAAGCCAAATAAATAGCAAAAAATAATGAAAAGCCTGGTCATATCATGTGTCACAAGTTTCTATTCAAGTCCTTATGTAAATTTTAGATCTCTGCGCTGCATGAGACAGGACCACTCCTGCACTCAAAAAGTCCATGTCATGAGAACAAAGCAGGGAGGAGGAAGGGAGGGAGAAGCCACAGGGGTCTGGAGAATGAGAGGAACACATGTTCCAATATGGAAAAGTATATATTTAAATTCTATCTTCTCCTACATTAATATCAATACAACTTTTCCTCAGATCATAATGGCAGTTTACAGTTCAAGTAATCAAATACCATCCTACAATATGGCATCAAAGATATTAAAAGGAGGGAATCTCAACTTACCTGTAAGCTTTGAAAGAGAGAAATTGGAAGGCAAAGGAATAGCATAAATAAAACAAAAGGCTTTTTGGCCTTATTATTTTACGCTTTAGAAATTATTTCAATAAATCCTAGGGAGATGCTATATTTTATGGTAGATTAATAGAAATTTCTTCAGAACACACTGGTTCAACAAAACTTACTAAATTAAACTGTAAGTTATTAAATTTCAACATGCTTCCATTTATTTTGGAAATATTCATTAAAAATCTACTGTCTGGGGTATGGAGTTACCATAATCAGCATAAAATAAAACTGACTGCTGGGATGATACTACAGTATTTGCCAAAACTTATGTAAAGTTATGCTGTATTTCTACATCAAAATGGAAACAAAATTACACTGGGATTAGTTTTCACAAATTGACTTGGTGCATTGGAATATTTTTGAAAAAACTGTAAGAGGTCTAAAAACACAAGTATGTATCACACTGACACATTCTTGAAGTACCAGAGAAATGTCAACAAGTTATGGCAGTGAGTCACAGTAATCCTGACTAGTAAAAATGGGTTTAAGGCATGCAAACCCCACCCCCCACCGCTGCCCCAAATCATGATGCCCAGGATCAAAGGGCTTTTATGCAATGTTTTATGCATGTTAACCTTCTCAACATGGCTGCAATGGTCATGTCCTTATTTCACTTCATGAAATAATATTTCCTCTATTGACTAATCCTTTTTCCCTTGGGTCTCTTTTGTATCATTTTTGATAGACAACTTCTTTCCATTCCTTTGCTTTCAATCCTTGGAGAACTAGAGCTTTTACATCTGTTTGCACTTCTTTATCTTCCTGAATGATCACGTTGGTTTAACTTTTGAAATTTGCATTCCATCTGTTGGTCTCACCCATAATCTCCTTCTGAGAGTTTTTCTCCTAAACTTTTTTTTAATTGCTCATGTAAGTGCGTATCACCGATGGTGTGTAAACAACTTTCTGTACACTTGGGGTTAAAACGATTTGAAAAGAAAACAACATAGTTACAAAATTCTAAAATGGAAATAGTTGTAGAGATCCAAGTGCGTACTGTCACCCAGAAATATTTAACCATACAGCCAGATAATTCAGCAACCAAACTATTTTGATTCAAGTTTGATAACCTGCACATTGCCAGTGAGAACAAGCTTTAACTAGTAAAACTAAGAGTTTGCTGGGAATGGGTCATTGCATAAGGCATCACCACAAAAACAAAACAAAAACAAATAAACAAAAACCCTCCCTATGATCTGGAAAATCAAACTTGACAAGAAGCTTGAGTTTTGTGAATTTTGAGAAATTTCAGTTCGCTAATATCTCTAATGTTGCGCCAGGATTTTACTTTGTAATTATTAGCCCCCGTTCCTTAGATTTACTTAATTTTACACAATGGCTTTATTCTACGCAAAATGGGACAATCACTTAAATTGAGAACACAACTGCCAAGCAACCTCCTTCTCCAATGTAAAATGTTATAAAAAAAAAGCAGTAGCTTTGATGACAATATAAAATCATGTGGGGAAATCTCTTAAATAAGTTTTTAGTTCATCCCCTACAAAAGAAGCAAAGAAAAATTCCATAAGATTGTTATGTATTAGAAATGTATATTTTTGCATATAACCTAGATTTGCATTAAGAAATTAAATAATAACATTCACTGTCTCCAAATGTCTACCAACTGTACAAAGAAGATGCTTAAAAACCTGCATCTTGGGTTTTGTCTTGTTTTGTTTTTGTTAGTATACCAAAACAGATGTCCATGTTCACTTTAAAAGATCAGTTATTTTTCTTTCTTGCAGTCACTTCTTATTTCTGTTGCCTTTATTCACCCCTTAGAGTTAACTGGCTTTCTAATTCTCATATGACCTTCACTTCACCTCACCTTCACCTATTGCTCTACAGGACGGTTTGTTCAAGTCAATATATCCTAGCCTTGGATTTTTGTCTCCCATGAAAATCTAACGATGTTCAACTCCATCTTTTTTCATCAGCTTTATCTATGAGTAAAAATTTAAAACGTCAACCCCCAAAGCTTTCCTTGTAGAGCACGTTCCATAATGAATGAAGAACGAGATCTTACTCTATGCCAGAGATTGCATAAAATCATCCAGCCTGCAGTAAAAATTACTTCCCTCTGTCAGGCATTTCAATTCCAAGACAAAACTAACAGTTCTCCAGATAGTCTATCTTTCTTCTGTTATTCTAACAAATGAAAAGAATTATCATTGTTTTTATTTTCTTCAAAGTATACTTTTATACACTTATTACATTTGACTATTGCTTAAGTTATTTATAGCTCCTGCAGATAAACGTGTGTCATCTCCAGCTGCTTATTTCATTTCTTTGTTGTGTTTCATATAATGGACCACAAGCCTCTGATTGGGCAAAAACAGGCATAAGGCAGTATACATGCCACGTGAATGTTGTCCACAGTCCCCAAACAAGAGGGTCATTCAATAATTACTGAACATTTCTACTAATCTATAAACATGGAGGGAGGAGAGCATAAATGCCAGTGGCAATTTCCCCTTTTATTTCTGTGGACTTGTTTAATTCCTGTTCATCGATCAATGCCTTTTTAGAGACCAGGGACCTTGATGAAGAGTGATTCACTCAAGGCCATCCATCAATTCATCAGAAACACATTCTGTGCAACCACTGCACAGACACAGCCATGTTCTCTTTAAGGTTGTTCTTCTGAATCACTTGGATGCTTATGCGTGGAAACAGTGCATTTTCTCCTCCTAGTTTTCTAGGAATGATTCTACTGTGAGTAACTACCTCATAACAAAATGAATATGCTCTTTAAAATTGCTTAGTAGACTTAAAGATGGAACCTGAAAGCTCAAAAGCTACACCTAAAAAGTATTTTCCCATATTCCTATATGAAATATCAACATTCATTAGTAAATATTTATTTATTATCTTTTATATGTATAGCAAAGAGATTATGCTGTAATCTCAGTGGTTCTCAACCTGAGGCAATTTTGCCTCCCAGGGGGCACTTGACCATGTCTGGACACATTTTTCATTATCATATGAACTGTGGGTGGCCTCTACTAGGGAGTTTGCTACTGGCCTCTACTGGGGAGAGACCAGAGATGCTGGAGAAGTAATAAACCACTGGGTTCAGTTGTTAAAGAGAAACACCATTTCCCTTTCTCTGAACTAAGATAAAAAGAAATGTCTATGTGTCCTCTTTGGATGTTAGCATCAGGACAAATTTTTAAGACTGTACCTTATAAAGTGTGTCAACGTAAATTAAAGACATAACAGTAAAATAACACCAGATAAAAGCAATTTCACAAAATATGGGGGAGAGATTATCCAAAAATTTAGATCTGACTAATGGGTAAAATTTAAAACACTCAGAGGAGGATTTAATGGGCAGTTTTGATTTTTAGATGTACCAAAAAGTTCTGATTTAACAAAAACAAGTATAAGGTACATGTCATGTAAATGATGTCCACAGCCTCCAAGATAAGGGGGTCATTCAATAAGTATTAAACAATCAGGTCCTTTCCTGCCTCTATTGTATGAGACGACAAGGCCATTCCTAAAACATGTAGGGCCCAGGCAAATACTTGGCATTTTGGCCCATATAAACAAAATTCAAACAAATTTTACAACACAACAACAATAAAAATATTCCCTTGGAGAGATGCCAAAAAATGATAATAATTATTAGATTAATACATGGTAAAGTAAAAAATGAGAAGGAAGTACAAGCGAAAAACACTGTGTTTGCAGAAAAAGTTAACACTGGCAGCTAGCTTCATCTAGGATATGAATTATTCCTTGGTAACACATCAGGAGTTTGGGCAATGTAATCATGGATTCCCAATCTGCTCACATTAATCCCTTGGAATAAATTCCTGAAAAATCTGGATGGTTGTCTTTCTAAATGTATTAAATGAAATTAACTTTAATAAATTTATATGGCATTATTCCAGGTAAACCTGGACAGCATTTAAATTACTCTCATAACAAAAGCAAATTACTTAATATAGAAAAGAATTGCTTTGCCCTGAATTAGATCCTTAGGATGCAAATGCTTAGGTTTATCAATTTGAGTAGCTGTCAAGTATCATTCTCTTGAACACCTGAGTGGACAGGATACTCAAGTATGATAACTTGCCATCAAAATCCATCCTTAAGACTTAAAATATTACTGCAAAAGCTAATTTATCTACATATATGCTTCTTATTCTAGAAGTTTCATAGTTTGGAGTTTCTTGTATGTGATAGACACTTAAAGCCATGCTACTAAATAAGACACAGATAATTTATTTACTTACTTTTAATATTTTTAAAATTTTTATTCAGTTTGTTTAAACCAAAAACACTTCACCCATTTCTATCTCCTACTCCCTACCTCTTGCAACCAACAGCCCATTCTCTGTGTGTAATAATTTTTTTTCGGACTCCACATTGAAGAGACACCATATAGCATTATCTTTCTCTGACTTATTTCACTTAGATAATGCCGTGGAGGTCCATCCACATTGTCTCAAATCCCAAGATTCCGTTCTTCTCTCTGGCTTAATAATATTCCACTGATGTGTGGGGGTATGTGTATATAATACATATAATAATTTATCCATTCACTTATCAATGGACACTTAGGTTGTTTCCATGTCTTGTCTATTGTAAACAGCATTACAATGAAGGTGGCATGCAGGTACTTTTCAAATTGGTGTTTCAGTTTCTTTAGAAAAATACCCAGAGGTGGAACTGCTGAATTATATGGTAGTTTTATTTTTAATTTTTAGAGGAAGCCTGTTCTCCACAGTGGTGCATCAATTTACATTCCTATCGACAATGGACAAGAGTTCTCCTTACTCCACATGCTCACCAACACTGTTATTTCTTATCTTTTTGGTAATAATCATTTTGACAGGCGTGAGGTGATAAATCATGTGGTTTTGATTTGTATTTCCCTTATGATTAATGATGTTGAGCATCTTTTCACATCCCTGTTGGCCATCTGTATACTTCTCTGGAAACATGTCTAGTCAGATACTCTACCTATTTTTTAATCAAATTATGTTTTCCCTATTGAGTTGTAGGAGTTCTATGTATGTTTTGGATATTAGCTCTTTGTCAGACATAAGACCTAACGATGATTTTCTCTTAGTCGGTGGTTTGCCTTTTCATTTTGTTGGTGCTTAGAAGCTTTTCAGTTTGATGTTAATTTTTCGTTTGTTGCTTTTGCTTTGGGTGTCAGATTAAAAAAATATATATTGCCAATACCAATGTCAAGGTGCATACTACCTATGTTTTTGCCTAGGAGTTTTATGGTTTCAGGTCTCATATTCATATCTTCAAACCATTTAAAGTTGTCTTTTGTGTATGGTGTAAGATAGTAACCCAGCATCATTCTTTTGCATATGGCTGTCCAATTTTCCAAATACCATTTATTAAAGAGAGGCTTTAATAATTTAATAATACTTTACCCACTGTATATTGTTGGCTCTTTTGTCATAAATTGACCATATGTGTGTAGGTTTATTTTTGGGCTCTCCATTCTGCTTCACTGACCCATGTGTCTGTTTTTATGCCAAAATCATATTGTTTTAATTGTAATAGCTTTGTAATACAGTTTGAAATCAGGGAGTATGATGCCTCAAACTTTGTCCTTTCTCAAGATTGCTTTGGCTCTTTAGTTGGTGTGTGTGTGCGTGTGTGTTGTTCCATGAAAATTTTAGGATTATTCTATTTCTGTGAAAATGCCATTGGAATCCTGATATGGATTACACTGAATCTTAGATTGCTTTGGGAAGTATGAAAATTTTAACAATATTAATTCTTTGAATTCATGAGCACAGAATATCGTTCCATTTACTTATGTCTTTAACTTCTTTCATTAATGCCCTATAGCTTTCAATAGACTGGTCTTTTGCTTCATTAAATTGATTCTTAGGTATTTTGTCCTTTTTGATGCAATTATAAATGGGATTGTTTTCTTAATTTCTATTTCTGATAGTTCATTATTAGTGTAATGAAACTTAACAGATTTTTGGGTGTTGATTTCATATCCTGCAACTTTATTGAAGCCACTTATTAGTTCTAACAGTTTTTTAATGGAGTCTTCAAGGTTTTCTATATATAATATCAAGACATCTGCAAATAGAGACAATTTTAGTTCTTCTTTTCTTTTTTTTTTTTTTTTTAATTTATTGTTGGGACAGAGAGAGACAGAGCATGAACGGGGGAGGGGCAGAGAGAGAGGGAGACACAGAATCGGAAACAGGCTCCGAGCCATCAGCCCAGAGCCTGACGCCGGGCTCGAACTCACGGACCGCGAGATCGTGACCTGGCTGAAGTCGGACGCTTAACCGACTGCGCCACCCAGGCGCCCCTAGTTCTTCTTTTCAATTTAGATGCCTTCAGTAGTTTTTTGTTGTTGTTGTTGTTGTTTTCTTTTATTTTGCCTCATCACTCTGGCTAAGATTTCCAATACTATATTGAATAAAAGTGGTAAGAGTGAATATCTATTCCTGATCCTACAAGAAATATCTTCAGCTTTTCACTGTTGAATATGATATTAGCTATGGGCTTTTCATATATGGCCTTTAATACGTTAAGATACATTCCTTCCGTGGGAAGGAAGTTGGGAGTTTTTAATCATAAATGGATGCTGAATTCTGTCACTTCATCTACATATACCAAGATTACTATATCATTTTCATCCTTCACCTTGTTAATGTGGCATATATCACATTGACTGATTTGTGAATGTTGGACCATCTTTGCATCCCTGAAACAAATCCCACTTAATTACAGTGTATGATCCTTTTAATGTATTGTTGATTTTGATTTTCTAATATTGCGTTAAGAATTTTCACATCTATGTTCATTAGATATATTGCCTTGTAGTTTTCTTTTTGTGAGTCATCCTTGTCTGATTTTGGTATCAGATTAAGTATGTTTGAAAGAGTTTCTCCTCTTTTATTTTTTAAAAGAGTGTGAGAAGGAATGTTATTAATTCTTCTTTGAATATTTGGTAGAATTCACCAGTGAAACCATCCGGTCCCAGACTTTTGATTGTTGGAACTTTTTGATTACTGACTCAATCTCCCTGCTAGTCATTGGTTTGTTCAGATTTTTTATTTCATCATGATTCAGCCTTGGCAGGTTGTATGTTTACAGAAATTTATCCATTCCGTTTGGGTCGTCCAATTTACTGGAATACAATTGTTCACATTAGTCTTATAAGAGACTGATCCTCTTATGATCCTTTGTATTTCTTTGGTATCAGTTATAACATCTCCTCTTCCATCTCTGATTTTGAGTGTTCTCTTTTTTCTTGGTGAGTCCAACGAAAGGTTAATCAATTTTTATCTTTTCAAAGAACAGCTTTTAATTTAACTTTCTTTTTAGTCTCTACATCATCTATTTCTTCTCTAATCTCTATAATTTCCTTCTTTCTACTATCCTTGGCCTTCATTTCTTCTTTCTTAGTTCCTTGAGGTAGAAAGTTAGATTGTTTGAGACTTCTCTTATTTCTTGAGGTAGACTCTATGAACTTTCCTCTTAAAACTGCTTTTGCTGCATCCCATAAATATTGATACGTTACATATCCATCTTTGTTTCATTTTTAAGCATACCAATAGCTTAGTGTATCTGATAACTTATTTTTCCCCATCAGAATACTTAGCTGTGCTCTTCTATTATATACACATTACTTCACTTATTTAGGGACATACAAACCAGAATTTCATTGTCTACAGAATTACATAAATCACACAAAAAGCTGTTTCTTCAATAAGTGGTCTTAAGTCTATTTGATGAATCCTGACTGGTACTCTGTCAGTCATCACTAATTTACTAAACAACTAAAGAACTTGCTAGTCTCTAACTATTGGTAAAGAAGAGCCTGCTGGTTCCTAGTATATTAAAATCTTAGCAAGCTCACAAATTGAAGTAATCTTTTCCCACAAGACTCCTTGGAATCCACTCCTCACATTTTTAACCTTTTCAAAGGAGAGTGATTTTCTATTGCCCTTCTTCACTTCCCACTGGAAAACTTTTCTTCAAGAATTTAAAGAAAAATAAAAAAACTAATTGCCTTCTGAGAATTTCATCCCTGACTTCATTTGGTATTACTGGGAATGCTGCCAGAGGAAAGAGTTCTGCATGCTGTTGGAAGTTAATCTTTTAGCATATTCCCTAATTTGGATGATCTACTATTTGGGAATATATACTTTAAAAACATGGTGGAGAAGGAAAAGGAGGAGGGGAAGAAGGAAGAAGATGGGGGGCAGGGCAGGGAAAAGGAGAAGGGAGAAGACAGAAGAAAGGGAGGATGGGGAGAAAAAAGAGGGAGAAGAAGAGGAAGGGGAAGAAGAGTAAGGGGATGGAGAGGAAGAAAAGGAAGAGGGGGGAGAGGGGGAAGGCGGGGAAGGGGGGGAAGGGGAGGAAGAGGAAGAAGAGACAGTCAGAAAGCTGTGAGTTCATAAATTATGTCACAAAATTACTGCAATAAATCAATTTGAATTAAATTATTATTGACTCTGAAAAGTCATATGCAATTAAGTGGTGCAGTTTACTTGAAACAAGATATACATTTTTCCATATGATAAATATTTGAAGGGTACCCCTTATTATCTGTAATAGTGCACACATGATACAATTTTGGAGAATCACATCAAATTTGAGAAAATCTTTTACTTAGTAATAAACACATGGGGGGAAAACCAAGATAAGCTTAACTCTATCTTGATAATGACTAATCCTCTCAACACTTGCTGAGGGGCACCTGGGTGGCTCATTGGTTAAGCATTTGTCTTCTACTCAGGTCAGGATCTTAGGGTTCACGAGTTTCAGCCCACATTGGGCTCTACGCTGACAGCTCTGAGCCTGGAGCCTGCTTCAGATTCTGTGTCTCCCTCTCTCTCTGCCCCTCCCTTGCACACTTGTGCTATCTCTCCCTTTCTCCCTCCCTCCCTCCCCCTCCCACTCTCTCTCTCTCTCAAAAATAAATAAAAATATTAAAAGAAACCACTAGCTGATTATTTTTTATCCTCTAGCTAAGGCTGACTTTAGGTAAAACTGTGTGCTTCTTGAAGACAAAAGTTGTTCAGTTTTGACCCCTTAAAGGCTAAAGAAAGTGCCTGATATATATTGGTGGTGCTGTAAATCAACACAAAAGGGGTGAAAATTTGTCTTACAGGCTACCCACTCACAGAAAATGCCTCTGCTTTTACTAGGCACTTCTTGATACTCAAACATCAAGCCAGTCCCCTTTTCTTAGATACCCAAAACAAATATATTCCATCTATTTTTCTACCGTTCAAGATGTTCCACTATTAATCATCAACTTCTTGCACCCTTTGTCTACCAAGAAAACTGAAATCATTAGGCTCACAGTATTTCTTTTACTTTGTACTATCTGTCTCTTTTTCTTATACCTTGCTCTGGTATAGATGCCTCTACTTTCTTTCCAAAACTTCTTCATGTGTGCTTTTTGGTGAATCTACCCAATAGTTCCTTTGAGAACATGGTCAGTTTTCTGACTAAAGGGTGAATGGTGGGGTTTGGTGAGGGGACTGATGGCAGCACATCAACAGGTGCCAAAAGGGCCACTTTGGAAGAACGTACATTCCTTTCCCTGAACCACACCATTTTTCCAGTCCTTAAACAGGCCAGTGTCAAGAATTTTCACTATTTTCCTCTCTACACAGATTTTTTCTTTGCCATTAATAACTGTTGAGACACACATCTCACTGTGGCATAAAAAGAAATTTCACTCACTTCTGCTGCCATCTCTCTTCTAAAACAAAACTCCAAGAGAACATTCTATCTTATACTAGTCATTTAATTTCTGTATTCTGCTTTCCATCCCTTCTCGATCAAAATGGCATTCTCAAAGCTCACTAATGTCCTGCTAATCACTATATTGAAAGGTATTTCCTATGTTTTTGTTTTGTTTCTGTGAACCTTTGTTTGTTGTCTCAACTTTCTTCCTAGTGTAACTTCATAGTATGCTGCTTTCGATTCTGCATCATTTCTCCTTCAAATGGTCTCCTAGTGGGAACATAGGCATGCTTTAATTTTCTCCCCAGGCTCATCCCAGCCCTTCCAACTAGCCTTCCCCAAGAATCAGTCTTTCTTTCATTTTTCCCTTTTAATATTCTTCCTCTAGGATCTATGTCTGATGTAGTTCAATTATCACATGTAGGATTAGCATTCTCAATTGATTACAGAGCTCTAATCTGGCTACAGAGCATCAGAATGGTATCTGAAGTAGTTGTCTGATATTTCCTTGTGGAAATATCCTTGTGGAAATATTCTCACGTAACATCACAAACATCAAACTCATCGTCTTCTCTGTAAACTGGGCTATGTGAATGGTGCTAGTTCCTCAAGTACTGGATTTCAACATCTTGACCCTCCTTACTTCCTCCTCACGTTTAATCAATAATGCGTGACATTCTCTGAATCATTCCTTTGCTGTAGTTCCTGCAACAGCCCTTAACCAATAAATGTTTACAAAGAAGTTATAAAGAAAATTCACATATATCCAAACATGTCCTATACGCTGCCAGTTCAGACTCTTACTCAAGCTTTTCCTTCTCCTCCCTTTGTACTTCTAAGATCTTATCCAGCATTGAAGGCTCACCTCCAATATCAGCTCCAAGAAGTAGTTTTACTAGGGATAAATACTCTGTCCCACTTCAACTCCTATCATGTTTTGTTTATATATTTAATTTTACACTTACCAGACTGCCTTATATGAAAATTATATATTCAAATATTGTTCTGCTTCCAAATATAACTTGTGAGCTCTTGGAACACAGTAACCTTGTCAACTCAGTTTTTCCTCAGACTTAGATCTGCCACAGTGTGTATACATTATAAATACTTAAAAACTTACTAAGTGTCTCCAATTAAACTAAACTGAGATGGGATTTGAGTATTAGTAAATTATTAAGAAATCTTTATTCAGATGAAGACTGTCTGAAATTCCTTTGAAATGGTTAAAAGGCTTTTGACATATCACCCCAGAAAATAATAGCAAGATAAGGGATCAATGATATAAAACATAAATACAGTATCTTTTTCCCCCCCAGTGGGCAATCAATATTAGGTAAGAAATTATTACCTAATACTTGTTATCTGAAATTTCCAAAGAATAATGTTTTTTTGTTGTAGTTACTGTTTTCAGTTTTGGATGTGTATTTTTCTTTCTACCTTAGCAATTTTTAGCTGTGTTGAAGAATCAAAGGGAGACAAAGGAACACTTGTTTAGAATACTTATTTAGCTAGTTGAAAGGTCTAAGACTGCGTTGATGCTGATAATGGTAGTTCATGCAAGAATGTTCCAATGTCTTTGCTTTTGAGAACCATCTCGGGCTTTCAAATATGATCAAACTTTATAAAAATATTTGTGTATATGGAATTTTGAAGTTTTCTAGCTACATGCAGTATCTAGAATTTAAAAGTTTTTCACTGTGAGTTCTTTACGTTTATATTTAACACAAGAAATATTGTGCCTTTATGACATTTTTTTTCTAATTTATAACAGAGTGACCAATTCAAACTTGAAGATATATTCTATCCAAATAGGTTATATGGGTTCCAAATAGCAAGATTTCATTCTTTTTATGGTTGAGTAATATTCCATTGTGTGTGTGTGTGTGTGTGTGTGTGTGTGTGTGTGTGTGTGTGTCACATTTTCTTTATCCATTTATCAGTCAATGAATGATATGGATGGAACTAGAGAGTATTATGCTAAATGAAATAAGTCAGAGAAAGACAAACACTGTATGATTTCATTCATATGTGGAATTTAAGAAACAAGCAAAAGGAAAAAAAAATAGAGGCAAAAAAAGAGACTCTTAACTATACAGAACAAACTGATGGTTACCAGTGGGGAGGTGGGTAGGGGGATGGGCTAAATAGGTAATGTGGATTAAGGAGTGCCCTTGTGAAGAGAACCAGGTGTTCCATGGAAGTGCTGAATCACTATATAGTACACCTGAAACTAATATTATACTGTAGGTTAATTAACTGTAATTTAAATAAAACCTTAAAAAACCCAAATTGGTCATATGAGGAGTAAATAACACAAATTTTAAACAAACATAATATAACACTACATCCCTTTGAAGGGGCATGTCAGCATGAAGTTACTTGGCATGTTTTGAATATCAAAATGTTTTTGGTGGCAATTATCAGAATTGTTGAATTTCTTACTTGTGCTCATCTTTACTTTTTAACTGGTTTGGATTCACAAAGCATTTACCACACAGTTGTCACATTTCATTACCAATCTTGCAGCAAATTCTGATTTAAAACATTACAGATGTATACAGATGGAGAGCTGACAGAGAATGGAGAAGAGGAAATAAGAGTGAAGGAAAGCAGGGCATAAATTCTGTGGGATAACCGACTTAATTGGCCTGGCTTATATTATTTACTAATCAAGTTGATAATGGACAACAATAAAACCACAGCTATTAAAATCTCAACGAAAAACAACTGATTGACTGGGTTTTATTTTCCCATGACCTAAATTAGATAGCTACCATGCCAACTTGATGACCATGCCGGTCTGCATCAGCTTCATAAAACACTCCGGAGAATCTCACAGTTCACAACAGACTTTCATATGCAGTGCTACATATTCAACTTTCTTTCAGCCATATTTTTTTAGTGACAAATATAAAGTGTGAGCAGGAAAGGTAAAAATGTTCCACCCACTTAATTTTGATTTGGCATGTCTACAGACAGGTAAACACACAGGCTACTAGGAGATAAATGATTTTCATATTTCTTCACAAACACCCTAGGAGGAGAGAGAATTTTCTTAGTATAAAACTCAGTCCTTATTCTGTCAGGCAAAGTAATTATGGAACCAAAACAAATCCACATTGTCTAATTAGGTCATTAAAAAGCATAAATGCGTCATGGAAGCTTTTCCCCTTGCCTAAGACATAAAGTAAGACAATGAAAACAATCTGGTAATATAGAAAGGTTCAGAATTTGTTTCTTTTCAAAAATAATAGGTCCTTTCATCTTTCTATTTCCCTAAGACGAAGACAGTTAATTTAGAGACAAAATCTGTAATTAGTTCAGGGTTTACTTTGATTATGTTTCAAAATATTTAACCAAAAACAGGAAGATAGAGAAAGAAAGAAAATACACTGAAAAATTATCAAAGGAAGTGAATAAAAGCAAGAGAGTGGGTTGCTGATCAAAATGTATTGTGCAGAGACAAGATGAATATAAAATCTACATTCATGTAAACACAACCAATCTGGGATACCAGAAAGCTCTCAGGAAGAATACGCAGGCATCTGCCTTTGGGATTTCAAACCAGACTTTAATCACAACTAACTTAAATAAAAACAAATGGCATGATTATTTGCCTCTTCCTCTTTCTACTTGTTATTTCTTGAGTTTTAGAAGACTCATGGCTCAAAACGTTAAGAAACAAAATGCAAAAAAAAAAAAAGGAAAGGAAAACAAACTTACCTGTGATCCTCTTGGCCCTCGCTTGTGGTCCCATTCTGAATGCCCCATGAGCTGTAATATAATATAATAATTACCATAAATTCAATGATGCTTATTTTATGTGGCAAAAAATGTGTACTCCTTCTTCTAAAGATCAAGTTTTTGAAATCTAAGTTTTAATAGTAATGTATTAAATAGCTATCATGAATAAATATACCTAGTCATAATAATTTCTTTGATAGCTAAGATTCCAAATGGTAGTTGTTTTGAAGATATTTTAATATTACTGTCTGATAGAAAGAGTCTGCTAATACATAGCTTTATGGTTCTTTTGTCAGAATGTCCTAGAGAGATGTTAACCCAGGTTAAGCTTTTTAAGTTTGTAAGCCATTAGGTTTCTAATTTATTAAGAAAATACGCTAAATAAATCATTAGTATAGCTTAATTTACTGTCATGAATGACAAAAATGAGAAGGCAAAAATATTTCAATCATTCTTAATTCTGTTTTGATAATATCACAAAACATGGGAATTCTAAAGAGTGAAATGATTTAATGTGAAATATGCCCCCAAGGTCACAAAATGTAGATTTACATCAAAAGAGACACTATAAGACATTATCAAGTTTGTCCCATAGTTGTAATGGCCCTGATCTACTCTACTTGCAAAGCATTGTATTTATTTATTGAAAATAACATTCAACTAGAAGAATACTAAGAAAATAGAAGATGTTGACTGAAAGGAATAAAGCTCCATTCATCTGTCCAGTACACTTTCTATTCGTGTGTCCCAATGGAAGAATTCCCCATCACTAATAAACTAGCACACCAACAGGACAGACCCTTCAACACATGCATATACATTATTAGATTTTCTATACAACAGCAATGATTTCTTAGTGGATATAAAGAAATCTGTTCAAAAACTGAGAACAAACTGAGGGTTGATGGGGGGTGGGAGGGGGGGGGGGGGGGGTGATGGGTATTGAGGAGGGCACCTTTTGGGATAAGCACTGGGTGTTGTATGGAAACCAATTTGACAATAAACTTCATATATTGAAAAAAAAATAAAGAAATCTGTTCACAACACAATAGCAACAAAAAAATATTATAGTTTTGAACATTAGCAAGATGTGTGTGATAACAATAAACAGAAAACGGTAAAACTTTTCTGATGGTCATACAGTGCTCCTGATTAAAAAGACTGAATTGTATAAAATTATTAAGCGTTCAGTTCTACCCACACAAATTTACAGGTTTAACCTAATTTCAGTGAAAAGTGATCCATATTTGTTTAGGAAACTGAAAAAAAAAACAACTAGGTAAATTTTATCTGAATAAACATTGGTAAGAATGAGAAAATATTAGAAGAGATAGTAATACCCTAGGGGATATTAAAATATATTCTAAAATTTAACCCTAATTATGAGCTAGTGATTTAAGACTCAAAATATAAATGAATGAGATGTAGTGGACACTTGTGACATGAACTCAAGTACATATGGCAACAAAATATGAAAAAGAAAACATAAATATCAATGAGTATTTGATGAATTAGTCAACAAATGAAAAAGAGAAATAGATTCTTTGGAAAAAAATTAGAGCTGAACCTTATACACAAATATTAATTCTAGATAGATAAAAAGACAAATTTAAAAAGATAAAAAGCATAAAATAAAGTCCAGGCAAATATTTAAACTACCTTGAAATGTGAAAAGATTTTCCAAACTAAACAAAACACACACATACACAGAGAATCAAAACACACACACACACGCACACACACACAGGATTACGATTCAACTACATAAAATCCTCAAATATCCGTGTACAAATGTCACACTGGCAAAATATTTGCTTTAAATGGCAGGTAAAAAAAAAAAAGTATCTTCAGTACACTAATTTTCTACAAATTTTAAAGTAATGCAACTTAACAAAATAATTACAGGAAAAGATAGTTCACAAAACAATTATCAATAATCAATACTGGAAATAACTTTATTTGAAGTGAAAAAATTTCAATATAAACAAAAGCAAGAAATGACGCTTGCTTATTAAATTAGCAAACTGATAATATTCTGGGAGCTTAGTATGCCTATATATTGCTAGTATGTAGTGCACAGATACACACATATGTATATATTTACATACTTGTAAATACAGACATGTATACACTATATATATCAATTTTAATAGATATTGCATACTCTTAAAAATTCATACCCTTTGAATTAGAAAATAAAAATGTAAAAATCCAGTAATTATAATGTGTCAATCACTGTGTCATCCAACCACAGGGGAACTATCCACTAAATTAGAGTATACAAAAGAATATAATATTGCATTTACAATG
Source organism: Panthera uncia (assembly GCF_023721935.1). NCBI lineage: Eukaryota > Metazoa > Chordata > Mammalia > Carnivora > Felidae > Panthera > Panthera uncia. Next base: position 52,179,578 of record NC_064809.1, on the reverse strand, counting down.
TGGCCTTCAGGGCCCTTTTAAAAATTACATGCAAAATGCTCAAGTTTTAATAAGTGAAAAATATAACAAAGTAATTTTAAATTACTCATTTTTAATAAGAAGGTCAGTTATTGTATGCCTTGGAATTAGTGAAATGATTTAATTATAATTTGGCTAGCACACAGTTTGGGGTAAATTAGCCCAGGTAATCATCATATAACTTGAATGTTTACACTTAGCGGACATTTCTTTAATGCTTTAATTTTTTTAAATTTCTGGATTTAATGGCATTACATCTGCTAGTAAATATTAATACTTATATAAAGTTGATTATAAAAAAAGTTAAATACTAATCAACTAGTGAAATAAATAGTCTGATTTAGAAACATATAAATCAACATTTAATTAGTTGTTCACCAGAACTATCAAAACCCATTCCTGACACATTTCATCACCTGCCTTATTGACCTATTATTATTAAACTATTATTATTGACTTTTGTCAATAATAGGAAGGAAAAAAATAATAGAAAGAGGAGATACTTGCTTTGGCAACTTTAAAGAGATGATAACTTGAGTACTACCTAAATTTTCTGAAAATAGTATTTTATAAAAACTGTTATGCCATTATTCTCTTGCTAATGACTTTAACGGGATAATTTAATAAATTCTATCATGAGCGTCACAATAAAAAGAGGTAAGTAAACCACAAACACAAGTTATAATACATAATACACTGAACAAAAACTTTCAAAATACAGAGTCACTTGGGTCATCCCTTAGCACAGAACAAGAAGATAAACTTGATAATAATAAGCCAGAGCTTATAAACCTCCAAAAGTTCACTCTCTAAATCTGACCTTTTGATTTAGGGTAAAGGCATTCTATTTTATTCTACTATTACATATTTATTTTATATATTATTATATTTAAAAGTCTGAGTGGACCAGCCATTTGTTAGTATTTCAAAATGTATTTTTAAATGATACTATCACTACTTTTTTTCAAAATAATGAAAAATTAAAGAAATCTACATGCTATGCAATAAAATGAAAAAAGCAATAAACTCTGAAATGATAAAGAAGATACTGTAATATTCTCTATTTGACAGAAAGAGAGTCAAAGAAACTTCAACAAGATTTTTTCCCCCTTTGGACTTGAAGAAATCATACAAAGACTTTGTTTTTAATTAAAATAATCTGAGTCAAAATGTAACATTAATTGTTTCAGTGTCGAATGTATGGGTTTTGTTATAATATTCTCTGTAATTTGTTTTTAAAGGCAGAGAAAGAAGTAGTGGGGGTGCTGTACAGGGTGTCAGGGCTCTGCTCTCCCTGTGATTACATCATACCTGGCACAGGTAGGGGTGAGGTAGGGAGTGAGGATAAGCACATGATAGCACATGCATTTTCAGCTTATTTGCACAAAGAATTTATTTTACTATCGTAACAGCACTGCCTTTAGACAGGACAAAAGACTAAAATAACCACAATGTTTTCACTATCCCTTTTCAAAAACCATCCATAGTGTGATAAACGGCCTGACTTATTTATTATTACAGACTATTTACATTAAAATGAAGCATTTGCCCACAGGTAAGTATTCCTGTTATGCTGTACCATAGGACTAAATGCTTTAGGAAGTATATAGACATCTCATTAGCTTCCCTCTCATGACTAAATTAGGACAAACCAAAAATCTTGGTTGTAATAAACAGTGAAAAGGAGATCTTGAACAGGGAAGTCAGTGAATTTCAGAATTAAGTGCAAACCAATACTGATGAGAAAGTCAAAACATCCTTCGAATCAAACAGGTAGGATTAGTATTAAGTTGCAGATGACAACAGTAGTCATTTGACATTTTCATGGGCTTAGATGAAAGACAGAAATCGGTCATGGACCATAAGGAACAGAAGTAGAAACTGTGGAATTACCTTTTTCTTTTTGCACTTTAATTCATCTGGACTAAACTTTCAAGAAAAATGAAGAGCAGCATGATACCTAGATAACTCTGGGGAAAGAGACACTTCATTAACATGATATGATACTCTTTCTGGAGAAAGAATGCTTAGGATTTTATGATTAGTTATGTACAGTTTCTAGAAATGTAAGAGAGAATGAGAGACACATACTGAGACTGACTAGAAAAATGAAAAAAAAAGGTTTTCAAATGTATTCTAGCTGGTCAAGAATGCATGGCTGCTTAATTCAGGAAGAAAAAAGAATGTTTGCCTCTCACCTTTAAAAAATACCTTAACTACTGAAATATGATTACCCCTCTGGGTAAAGGCATTTTAATAAGAAGGTTTGGGGATATATAGGTCACCAAAGTTATACCCACAAATGCTAAACAAAAATCTTTCTATCTGATGAAGGAATTCTCAAAAAAAAAAAAAAAAAAAAACACAAGAGTTATCTCTCTTCTTTTCCAGGTCCCACTAATCAAGATAGGAAAATGCAGATCCTTATATTTATTTCTAGGAAACAAAGTATACTTCCTTTAAAAGAAACACAATCTATTATTTAAAGCATTTCAAAAATCCTAACTTCCTTGACACTGAGTCATTTTCATCCTTATGGAATAAATTCTTTTCTCTCTCTTTTATTTTTAATAATACATTTCTACATCACAGCCTTCAGCTAACAGTATGTTACACAGTACTTAGTTCCAAGGAAAACAAAACTGCTGCCAAACACTGAATTTAAAAAGTTCACAGGAGAAAGCAAAGGAGAAGTCAGCATGGAAACAAAATGGTTCTATCCAAGCAGAGGTATTTTTAATAATAGCATGAGAAATGCAGACAGTTGAAAGTATGCTTCTGTAGGTAAAATATTTTCCTTTCTTGTTTCTAGATTTTTCCCTGAGCTATATTGCATTATTTTTTGTTTGTTAATATAAAAAAGAATACCTTTTTAGGGGCTCCATGGGAGGAAAAAGTTCACCATCGCTATTACTGCGAAGAGATGAAAGCTGCATGAGGCCCACTAGGTGTGAAAAAAATAATTCTTTGCACATACCTAAGGAGGTAAGAGGCTTTACATAAGAAAAAAAAAAAAAAAGGTAACACAGAGAGACAATCCCATTGTTATCCTGGCCTTCCTCTCTAGAAACCATTCCTCTACTTCACTTGTCAAAAATTACTAAAGCATATTTTTAAAAACACATAAAATAACATATATATGCCGTATTATATAATATATATAATTATATTATATATAATATATATTATAGTGTGTGGTATATATATATGTATATATATGTGTGTGTATATATATATATATATATATATATATATATATATACACACACTATGTATACTTATATCTACCATAGATGGTGCATAGGAGGATGCCAAAGTTGCTATATAAACCTCTTTTTCATTGCATCATTTATTCATTAAATTTTTAATGCATATTTATTATATGCCTATTGTGTTCAAGGAACTGTTCTAGGCACAACCTAGATGTGAACAAACCAAGATGTATCTCTACTCACCTGGCTCTTACAATTCTAGTGAAAGGAGACAGAACATAAATGAATAAACAGAAGATAGCAGGAGATGATAAAGCTACACAGAAGCTTGGAATAAAGGAAGGAGAATCAGCGGCTCAAGGCAGAGAGGGCCTGGGAACAGAGTTAATTTCATATAAGTAGATCAGGGAAATCCTTTATGAAAAAGTGGCTTTTTAGGAGAGAACTGTATCAAGTGAGAGCTGTACACACAGATATCTGGGGGGTGGGCGTGCCAGACAGAGGAAATAGGAGATGCAACGACCGCGATCTCGAGATGGGAGAAGTGGTTCATTTGGGAAATAGCAGATTATCCTTAAGCTAAAATTTTAAAAAGAGCTGATCTTTTTTAACCATAGGTATATATTTGGTATTTACTCCCTTCCTCTGGTATGAAATTGCCCAAAAGTTAATCTTTCGATCCACTAATTAAAAATTGCCAAGTACATTCTCTTCAGCAATAACAGACCAGGGATTCCCCCTCTTCCCCAATCTCTTCCTCAATTTTATGCAATAGATCCCACACTCCACAAAGGCACCCTTAGATTAGCCATAGCACATAGCACAAATCTGGTGTCCCTTTACACATTTTTTTCAAGAGTCATAAAAGACACAGCAGGCTGCCTTTTAACTCTACTTACTGTGAGAGGCATGAAACTTTCCGTTTGATAAACAAATTAAAGCTTCTCTTTACACTTAGCACTTCCCTTTGGATTCTTCCCCTTTGCATACTCTTTTTATAATCTCTTTACTACTTAAGTTTTCTCTCTTCAGGATTCCATGTGGGAAGGTAGACCTGGACCGCTCACTCCCCTGACCACAGGGTCTACTAGATGGCAGTGCCTTGGCCTGGGAAGCTCTTTGACAGACAGTCTAGCCAAGCTCAGTTCCTGTCTAGTCCTTTGAGGGGAACTGCTCTTAATCCTTTGTTTCTTTCCTTCACCTCTTGCTATCAATGGAGTAAGAAGTTCAAGAGGACATTGTGCTCTGCAGAAGAGGGACACTGAAATCTATATTTGATTTGGGCCTTAGGACAAAGATGTTGACAGAATCCCTGAGGCTCCCACACACTGTCACCCAGCCCTGCAGGGTTCTTCCCTGGGGTTTGGGGCATAGAAAGGCCTAATGCAGGTGACCCTGACAAGATTTACCCTCCTTTATAATTGAATTTACAAACCGGGAGACTCCATCAGACACCTTTGGGTAAACCAGATAGGTTTGATCAGTGGCCTTGGTTCTTACCCATAGCCTACCTTCACCACCACCACTTTATCACATCACCCATACCCCAAGTCCATCTCACTCTGCAAAGGCATTATCAAGTGATGGAGATACTATCAAAGATTTTAGGGGGAAACAGGACATGGTTACATTACACTGAATACTGCAAAAAGCCACAAAAATATTCATCAGATACTCCAAAGGCATCGAAAAGCATTTGGGGGTGGGGTGGGAGGAGGGCAGCTGTCACACCTCTTGCCCTTTACTTTTGAGGCAGGACAAGGGAAGTGAGTCTTTTTCAACTTACAGGTCCTAGCCTTTCATGCCTCAAGGATCTTTCTCAGGCTCTAAATATGTTGGGTTTTTTTTCCAGAATAATTTAGCTTCCTCCTATTCTCCCCATCTTGAATCTTTAGACAAATTAGTAGGGGGAACAAAGATTCTTTAGAACTAACTCTCCTTAGCACTGAGACCCTGGAAATAGTAAAGAACTGAATGACTGAAATTAAAGGAATATCTTTGTTTTCACAGTTACTGATAACTACCTAAATTCCATCCACTCTACACAGAATACATCCCTGATCCTGACTCTTAACATGCCAACCAAGTATAAATTTCATAAACATGAGAAATGAAAAGACTTCAAGTAGAAAGAAATTCAAAAATTCTGGAGTTTGAAATCCCATCCTCTCTACTATAAATCATAGATCTATTTCTGACAATTATGATGATATTCACACACTCTGATTTAGAGTGTTCCATAATTCTATTTCTGTCTCTGTTATCCCAATGACAATCATTACTCTAAACCTATATGTGGTCACTGATGAAACTAACGCTTCCATTATTTTTACATATTTACATATGACATCTGTACTATCTTGATTACATAAATTGTTGACACTTTTACTGCTAATTTGCATTTTTGGTACTACTATGAATAATGCAATCACATCGGTCTTGTGCTTAAACAGTGCAACATTTCACAAAGAAATAGCAGTAAAGTTAAATAAGCTTGTGAAATTCTGCAAAATATAATTCTACTTAGTCGCAATATATATTAGCATTGTTAAAGTTTGAAGAAGTCTTAAAGAAACACAATTCAACTAAACATTTCCAGTAGAATTTGATCACAGAATACTTTTCTTTCAAAAGGGAGTAATAATTTTATTTGGAATACATTCTGAGAAACTATTTTTTACAGTTTTCTAAATGCTTTTCATATACATTATTTTCATACAATTTATAGAATCATGTATGATCACATAATTCTTTCCTACTGTATTACTTTTAACAATAAGGAATTACTGAGCCAAACCAAATATCCCATCCTGGGCAATGAAGTATATTGGTAAGAAAAAAGAAAAAGATGTGGGAGTTGATTTGTCTTCATGGAATTAATAATGATGATAGTTAATGTGATAGATTTATTTCTCTAAAATCCATTTTCCACTCTCTAGTCTCCACCTCCTTTAAAAACTGTGGAATAAGAGAAACATTAATGTCTCAGAAAATCCTATGTAAATCCTACAAGTTAATTATATTTTTAAATGTGGGCTATAGAATTACCTCAAAATGTATATAGTAAATTACATGTCAGAAGTTAGGTTATACTAAATTCTACTAATGTGTCTCTTTAATACACATTATTCATTGCTACATTCACATATTTATTCATACAAATATTTACTGGGTGCCCACAATATATCTAGCCCCATGCTCTATGTAAACATAACAAATACTGATATTGCCAACCCAGAGTCACCACAGAATCTTGAAGTACCTTCTGAACTGTTAATCAAGTATAGCACATTGGTTAAGCACATGGGTTCTGGGAGGCTGATTAGTTTAAATCACAATCTGACATGATACTTACAAGACACATGATCTTGGAAAATTTAATGAATGTTTCTGTGCCTCAGTTTCTGTACCATTAGAATTCAGATAACAATAGCATTTAACTCATGTGGGTTAGGGGATTGTTAAATGAGTCATTACATAAAGAAGGCTTAGTACAGTACCAGGTGTGTAATAAGTATCACTCATCAAACCTTAGCTGTTACTTCTGTCACCATTAGTAATTATATAATATTATTTAGGTGTTACTGTATTCTGATTCTTTTTAAAAAGTATAAATCTGATGATATATACGGTTACTTTCTATTAAACTAGAATGGGAGAAACCCATTCCTTGACCCATGCCACCACACAGTTTATAAAATTTGATCAAATTCATAAGTAAAATAAAACTCAAGCATCATTACTCACAGTAACATAAGAGATGTACATGACAATGGAGTCTACTGAGTGTACTGCATCAGGTCAGATTTACTTTCTGTGTATCAATTGGAAAACCCAACCTCTAACATTACTAGGACCCCTTGGTGACGCATGCAGTAATGACAACTAGGATGGCTTACTCTTCCTGACACATAAAGAGTAGCAAAAAGCTGAGAATCACAAAGAACAAACACTTGAAAAGATCAGTTAGGTAAAGGCTATGCTATGTTTCTTCAATATCAAAAAGACTTGCACCTTCAGCTGTATGATCTACTAGTTGGAAATACAACCAAATTTCCCATGCAAGTGACAGTTAATTAGCCCTAAAACAACAAGCGAAAACAAAACAAAACAAAACAAAATCCATGTAAAACAATCACAGTAAAAAAGCTTCTAAGTTCTAAGCAACAAAAGAAATACATTTTTCTTGTGAAATAGTAAAGAGGCATTACGGCTTAAAGTCATTTAACTCTATCAAGTTTACTTCAAGTGAAACCCAAATCTGTGAGCAGCCTTGAATGTGATTATAAATCTGTATTTTACAGTTTGTTAAACTACCTCTTATGTGATTTCTGCCAATTTCTATAACTGAGTAGAAATCTTTAAAAATGGGGGTCTCATTTATTATTTCCAGCTTTTCACCTGTTATTTTTAGACTAGATCATGCCAATATTTCTCAGTTTCCCTATCTACATTCATATTGCATTTATACAATGTCTCCTGAAAGGGCTCCTTCAAGAGTATTTTCCCCAGAAAAATTATTAAAACCCAGTCAAACCCAAGAGGGCAAATTCATGAAACTAATCTATAAAACTGATCTTTACTTACAAGAAAAATTTGGAAATCCCAGGGAAAATAATAAAATCAGAAATAGCCTCAGTCGTGACAAAAGCTTTAACTCAAGATTCAAGAGGTCTTGCATTTGGATAGTTTTAAGGATTTTTTTTTCCTTTTTCTAAATCAAACATTCTTATGCATTGTATGTGGTATAAACAAAAATAGTTTCTTTAATGTAAAAGCATTAAAATTAACACTGTGTGCTGAGAAGTGGGAAAATTACTTTTATCCCCAAATAGTTTAACACTTATGAACCCACAAAAATACAGATATATTACTACTCTGTTTTTAAGCTGTTATGTATCAACAAAACTAACTAAATCAGAGGAAAATTCTCCACTTTAACCATCTTTCTCAGAAAGGGTCTTAAAAGTCCATAGCATGACTTTTTCAAATAAATCTCAGTAATTCATGTGACTTAAAAAAACTGAACTCATTTTAAGTCTCATAAAATGACATAAAATACTGAATTAATTTTTTAAAATTTCCTCTCAACATTGGCTCAAAAATGCTTTTTGTAAATTTTTAAAAGCCTTATTCAGTTGTAAGCTATGTTTCTCATTAGCGCCAAAGAAACTTCAGCAAAATGACATAATTCCCAACATTTTCCAGACTACTTCCTTCTTGTCAAACAGCTTCATTTTGGGGTCGGTGAGAAAAGGGCAGATTCACTTACATGGGAGAACAATATATGCCAACTCCATTACACGTCCCTTGGGTTTCTTCTTTTTCCTCTGAACTTGGTATTGCCAAAATTACTTTACTTCTACTTTCTACAATTAGTAAGTTTTAACAAAACGTGAATTTTGTCCTCAGATTCTTAAATGTTATTGGAAATAATTTATTATAAGGCCAGAAGATATTCTCTTAGCTCAAGTTTAAGGCAGAATATATAACCACCTCCCCAAATTTGACCTAGCCCCTCCATTCTTCTTCATGGCTCCAAGAGCCATTTGATATGTTGAGAGTAATTTCATGTGTTTGTTTATATTGCAACCAGTGTTCTTTTCATTAAGCAAACAAAAAAAAAAAACTTTTCTTGGAAATGTATTCCCTTTGGGGATATATTATTTGGGTCACTGGGGACCAAGGAAAATAAATTAGAATATAAGATATCGTGGCAAGAAAAAGGGAAGGAGGAGGAAAAAAGTAGTATAGTAAGATCTAAAGTTCTTTGTATTTCATGAACTCTCTGAATTTCAAAATTTATGAACTTTGAATTAGGAACTTAATAAATTCTTTGTATTTGATGAGGTCGGTAGAATTACAAGTGCAAAAAGAACTATCATGTTCTTCTCTGTTCTTACTGCTAGAGCAGAGAGACTTCTTGCCTTTTTATTTCTTTCTTTCTTTTTAAGCATTACTATACGCTAGAGCCTGTATTAAAGGTCAAATATAAAAAAGAGGAACAACTAAAAAAGTTAATTTGAAGCGCAGAAACACAAGGAAATAGATACATAGCTAACTAATGATGGCTATTCTGGGTTGTAGAAGGCGAGTCCTGATTGATATATCAATTTATTACTGACCTTGTCAATGTGAATTAATAATGTACAAAGAATGGGATTCCTGCTTCGTAGATTATTTATATACATTGAAATTTTTCTGGATATTTTTGGGAGGAGAAAGGACTATCTTAAATAAAGTATACAATATATATATTTTTTATTAAACACATTTTCTTTGCTTCCAACTATAACTGGGAGTACTGAATATTTTACCAAGAAACATGTTTCAATTGAAATTGCGATATAGAAATAGGGAGAGGGATGGAATTTGACAAAATATTTGTTCACCAATGCCACGTCACAGCCAAACCTCTTTAATGAAACTGCCATAGAAAACTTTTTGGTTTTTCACCCTTTGTTAAGAAATTTAAGAATTAGAATTGTGGGATTCCAAATGATCAGAAAATTACATCTGAAAATGGAAAATTATGGTCATTTATGGGAATATTAGGGCAATTTTCCTGTTAGCCCACATTTCTTCATTTCTGGAAGCAGTCATGAGGGAATGACTCCTCTCATGCTGTTTCTGGCTACAGGGTGTGTGTGATGTGCCCAAGACAGTATCCTTGGAAGGGTAGACTCCCGAGTCAAATTTCCTGAAAACAAATCCCTATTTCACTCTTCCTAGTCTCATCAATCTGGGTAAGTTATTTTATCATTGCTGTGTTTAGTTTCCTCATTTGTAAAATAGAGATAAGAATATTACCAACTTCACGTAAGTTTTATAGATGAGAGAACCCATATAAAACCATGCAACTGGCTTTTCACTTACTTTACAATTAAATTTGAACTCCCTGCTACAAACTCAAGGTTTGAATATTATTGATCAGGCCTGGAATGAATTTTCCCATTTCATCTATCCATCCCTTCCTCCAGCCAGCCAGCCAGCCAGCCAGCCAGCCATCCATCCATCCATCCATCCAACATCAACCAATACAGATTGAGCACCTACTCTTGGCCAGGCTTGATACAAGACACTGGGGTTAGGGAGTAAAGAAAAGAGGCCAGCCTTGCCCTCACCTTCCCCCATTACTCTTCAACATCACTGTTTGTTTCCTATACTTATTGCAATATGAAATTAACTTGTCTATTTCATTACTTGTGTATTGTTGGTCTCCCATTCTGGAAAGTGAGTTTGAAGTTAGCACAAACTTTTGGTCCTATTTTCTATGTACACTGTGCCTGGTACCAGTTACGGTACTCAATAAATATTGTTTAAAGAATGACTGATTGGTGTGTCCCAAAGAAAATTTAATAAGAGAAGTTAACTAGCCAGAAATTTAAATAATGAGAAGTTGAATCAAAACTTCTATAGCTGTGAATCCTTTGTCTTCAATTTCATTGTCCCTAGAGTTCTCTTGCTACAAAAACACATCTTGTGTGAAATACATAAGTTTTCAAATGTTAAAGAATAAAATGCCTATTATTTTAAGATTCTGTAGCACTTCTTGATGGAAATGTAGGCATACCAAGTTTCTATAAGCTCAGAGGTACAGACAGAAGTACGTAAGTACCCCTGAAACTATTGTAACATTGTGTGCCAACTGTACCCAAATAAAAATAGAATAAAAAATAAAAACAATCAACCAAGAGGAAAAAAGAACACCTAATAGTAAAGATGATTTGTCTCTTCATTCCAACTCAGAATCTTCTCTTTTGTTGCTTGTCTTATGTGACCAAAGACCTCTAGTTGCTCATATCATAAACTTTCTATTCTTTTTCCTTCTTCACAGGACCCCAATTTTCATAAAGATGGCAACGTGCCCAGCTTAAAAACTACATTTCCTGACCTCCCCGCCCTTACAAATCAGGCAGGCATGGGACAGTCTGGGCCACTAAGATATAAGAAGAAGTCACTGTGTGAAGCTTCCAGGAAAATTCTTTAAAAGAGGAAACGTGGCTGGCATGTCTCTTTTGCCCTTCTGCCTTCCCACCTTCCTGCCTGGAAGGGATACAGCATTCTGGAGATGAAACAATTATCATCTGATACAAATGACCATGAGAGAAAGATAATTGCTTCTGCCCCAACATCCTGAAGCCATGAAAATGTCATTATTGAGTTCTATTTGAGCAAACATGTACAAATGCAATCTCTCTCCCTCTCTCTCATGGAAGAGTAGCACAATGAAAGGCAATCAATACATACCAGGAAAGGCCTTGGAAATGGAAGAGAAACAGATACACACACATTAACTGACTTTGGATTTACTCCAAAGCAAAATCATCATAACATGCTAACTATAAGATTGGTAGTTTGATTATGTATCTGACACATGTATCAAGCTATGACACATATATGCAACTTCATGAATTAAACACAGATGTAACCTGTGAACATCTCAGTTCTCTTTGTTGCCAGACACTTGGATCTTGAAAATAACTATCACCACTTAAAAAAAAAAATCAAAAAAACAAAAAAACAAAAAAGACAAATGGTAGGGAGGTGGCAGGGATAGAAGCAGAAATGGCAAAGTGACTATCGATGGATATAGGATTTCTTTGGGGGGATGATAGAAATATTCCAGAATTAGACAGTGGTGATGGTTGCACAACTCCATGAATATATAAAAACCAATGAATTATATACTTTAAATAGGTAACTTTTATGGTATGTGAATTATATATCAATTAAAACTTTTTTTTCTAATAAGCATATACATTCCACACTACAGAAGTGCTTAAGGAAAAATTATGAGCATTAATCATTCCTATTTAAATTTGATGTATGCTGCTAAAAATATTGTGGAACAGAGAATTATAATTAACTTCCTTATGTGCAGGATATTTTAGCTGTATTAAAAAGTAAATATAAGCATGGCTTATTCCTATTAGAAAATGATAAGTATATGCATGGTGACTGCTATTCCTATTACTAGGTACTCTGAAAATATTTAGGAAACTTTCCACTTATACCGGCTCTACCTGCAGAGTTTGAACCAAAGGGAGATTTTATACGCACTTACATTGTTTTTATTTCTAAATTGGCTCCAGGAGTAATTCTGCACTGGAGATACAATATCTGACAGTTTTGGGTTTGTTATTTTAAACTGTGGTTCACACAGTAGCTTTCATTTTCCTTTTCTCTGTGAACAAAACCCTTCTCAAAATAGAGTGCCTACTACAACATTAATATGGGTAATTTAAAGCATTGTAATGATCTGATGATTCTTCTCCAAATAATTAATGTTTTGACCACTATGTGACCTTCCATATATATTAATATCAATAACCATATAAGCCAATATTCTATACCAAGGGCTGTTGGATACTTTGTGTACAACAAAGACAGATGGGATTCTGGCCATCTCATTTTAATAAAGGAGAAAGAAACATAAGCGATTAAAATAAAACGTAAGCACACATTTGTTTTTCCCACTGGTGTGGTTGAGTCCTTACTGTGTGCCAGGCATGCCTTAAGTATTTTCTATGCATTATTTCAAAAATCCTCCAAATAATCCCTCTAGAGTAATATCATTTCCCCTCTCTTATAAATGATATAACTGGGACATACAGAGAGCTCTTTATTATGTGGAATCTGTCAAAGGTCCCACAGCCAGAATGCATACACAGCAAGGTCTGCCTTTGAAACACCAGCTCTTATCCTCAACGTTGTACTCCTCACATATCATGAATTAATCACAGATATGGAAGCAATGAATTCTTCCCTGAGAGGTAGGAGGTAACAATGAGGGCTGAACAAAAGATAGGATGTGATGTTTAAATTGGTTTTTAAAGAGTGCATAGGAGATTGCCCGGGATGAGGGAGAATTCTAAGTAAGTTGGGGTCAAGATACAAAGATCCTTGTACATTAAGTTAAAGGTTTCATAATATATTTTAGAAGCAAAAGGAGGAGGGCCTGGGTGATTCAGTCAGTTAAGTGTCCGACTTCGGCTCAGGTCATGATTTCACAGTTTGTGAGTTTGAGCCCCGCATTGGGCTCTGTGCTGACAGCTCAGAGCCTGGAGCCTGCTTCCGATTCTGTGTCTCCCTCTCTCGGACCCTCCCCCATTCATGCTCTGTCTCTCTCTGTCTCAAAAATAAAGAAACATTAAAAAAAAATTTTTTTTAAATAAATAAACGTTAAAAAATGTTTAAAAATGTTTAAAAAATGTTAAATAAATGTTTAAAGCAAAGGAAACATTAAACACTTTCAAGTAAAAATTATATGAACATATTTGCGCTTTAGAAAGACAAGTCTATAAACATAGTTATAGTTGTTTGAACGATAGGGCAACTTTTGGGAAGGAGAATGATGGCAAGATCCCTTAAAATAAGACCCCTACTAAACATGGAATGGATACATTTTGAAACTAAAGTTCATACTCATTCCCTTATTCTCATAAGGAAATGTCTAATCAATTCAAGATACATTTGAATTGAAACATGAGCATCTTCTCCTCTCACATTCAAAGATTAAGGCCATAAAATATTCATGCTCTCATAATGTTTTCATCTGAGGTTGTTAACTGTATCAACAGGTTTAATTAACCAAAGAAAATTAAAAGCTAATAAATTAGAACCCAACAAAAAGAGATAGAGAATTGACAACTCAGAAGAAAGTTGGGGGAGAATCTTATACTCTTTTTTCCCTTTAAATAGGTAATTTAAATCAACTGTAGCTTGAGCAGTTTTAAAGGATCCATGAGCCCCAAAATGTATCTAAATGTCTAGAGTGGCTAGACACTCTAAATGTAAATGTAATAAAGTATTACAATCTGTGTACCTCTCATACTGTACCACAGACCTCTAGCTTAAAAAATGCAAATTCCTTAATGTCAGGCACATTTGCCAACTGCTGAGCCTAACACTGTGTCTTCACTAGAAGATGTTCCAGAACTAATAGTTAATTACTTAAGTGCTGCAATATTAACATAACAATAGAACATGGACAAAGGGCAATGATCCAGAGAAAACAACAGTATAGCTTGAGTTCTGATATCTAGTTAATACCTTAGTTGTGTTATGTTTCTCTCATGTCAATACAGCATGAGACCCTTAATACATTCTTACAGATTGATTTGAATAAGCCTTCACAAGAAACTTTCACATGGGAACCTGATACCTCAACCCAAATGTTTGTGTGATGTCAGTATCACGAATGTTCACATTAAATGCTAGTCATCTGCCTGTTATGTCTAACCATATCAATGTTGTCAATCTTAATTTGTAAACTCAAGATTAGAGACTCTGGCTTAGTTCATTTTATACCCAAACAACACTGTTAGTTCTTAATAAATGCTGCTGATTATGGCTATTGAAAATAATTTCCAAAATAAATTTTCAAATATTCAAATTTTCAAATATCTATACAGTGTACCAACTAACTGCTCTGTGTTAAATAAATGTGTGACAAATGCCAAGCATCCAGATCTTCATATTCCTTATTACAGATTTTACCAAAGTTTACCCTTTTTTGTCCCATGCATCTATCATGACTTTTATTTATAGCTTTTATCATTACTTTTATATAGCTTTGTTCAATATGACTCCAGATGTATAATTAAATTGTGTTCAGAGCATATGCTAGCAAATAAGCATGAACTAATTAAAAACAAAATTCCTTGAGGCTTCCAATGTATTTGCTTCCTATCTTGCTGTTACTTGTACTCTGTGGGAAGACACTGAAACTTTAAGGGAATAACTGTCCATTTAGCAAGCAGAGGACACAGATATATCAGACTTGAGCACAGGACCCAAGACAATTTTTTTCTTAACCTCTTATTTCACAGATGCTAACACTAAATAAAAAACAGAAGCCAAAGACACAGAGGGGAACCTGGGTGGCTTAGTCAGTTAAGTGTCAGACTTCGGCTCAGGTCATGATCTCGCGGTTTGTGAGTTCAAGTCCTGCATCAGGTTCTGTGCTGACAGCTCAGAGCCTGGACCATGCTTCAGATTCTGCCTCTCCCTCTCTCTCTGCCCCTCCTCCATATGCACCCTGTCTCTGTGTCTCAAAAATGAATAAATGTTAAAAAAAAAAAAAAAGTAAAAAAAAAAAAAGCCTAAGACATAGAAGAAACAATTTAACGATCACTCAGAATTTTCTGAGTAAAACAAATCTTATAATAGTCGGAGTATTCAATTAATTCCTTAGGTATTTTAGAAAGTACTACTCTTATGAAAAACAGTGTTATCATTTATTTAATAATCCAATATCTTAACTGAAAAAAAAATTCCCTTATAAGGGTACACTATTCACTGTTCATATACATTGTTATAGAGTAATTTTTTTCCACAACAGAGCAAATGTCACATTATGGTTTAACCTCTACTATGTAAGCAAACTTGAGAAATATATTTGACCTCTTGAAGCTTCAGTTTCTAAGTCAGTGGAGACACTACTTGTCTTAACCATCTCACAGGGATTTTACAAGGGAGCAAATGACAGAACAGACAAAAAAGTGCTTTCTGAAGGCCTTTATCCTTTGCCCTCGTCTCTTATGTGATGTAATGATTGTGAGTAGGACAAATCTATTTAAATTTGTGAAGCTATTCCTAAAACTATTGACTATGCATTTTATAAATGTAACATGTGGTCAAGCATCAGAAATACAGAATTATCTTAGAGATTACTCTTCACATCAAATGAACACTATTTTGCCCTACAATGAAAGAATAAAAAAAAATAATTGTTTATAATGTGTTGTAAAGTATCCTGCAAGAATATGGGAAATGTGTTCATATAGATAAGGTTTTTGGGTTTTTTGTTTTTTAACATAAGGAGCACTGCTTTTGCAGAGGTTGGTAGAATAATGGAACGATTTTGTTTTGGAATGTCAAAATAAATAGAAACTGGTCTAACAGGATAAAGCTAAGAGGAGAGTTGCATGGGGATCAGAAATATGTCCTGATAAGGAAAACCCCATTAGCCTCTGGGAACTTCAGTCTGGGGTGACATTTCAAAGGATTAAACCTCTAGATTATCAT
The DNA here is from genome assembly GCF_023721935.1 of Panthera uncia. Lineage (NCBI taxonomy): Eukaryota > Metazoa > Chordata > Mammalia > Carnivora > Felidae > Panthera > Panthera uncia. Next base: position 52,163,316 of record NC_064809.1, on the reverse strand, counting down.
GAGAGTGCTTTTCCTGGCTGAACTCTGAACCAGACAACAATAAATCCTTTTTCATGCTCAGGATCCCAATTCTGATTTACTATAATGTTTTAATTAAACCCAGTCAGAATTTACATTAAGTGAGGTATTTAAAAACACACTCACTTTCTACAGAATGAACAAAGCATTATTCCAATTAATGTACACAGATGACAAGGCCCAGGGGAGGAAGGATTTGTTGGATCCATGTACCATTTTTTAATTTGTTGAGCTTGGTAAGGCATTCACACTTCTAATTTACTAATTAATTTTAATTTGAAAAGAAAGGGTGGGGTTTTCAATGTGATTTTGCCATGAGGCTAATTCTTAACAAAATGTATTTTACAGTCATTAATACTGATTTGTGAACTCATATTCAAGCCTTGAAAAATTATATTTGAATCTATTACTTGGTGCTCACATTGGATTTATCTTATGAAATACATACTCTGAGTCTTATTTCTACTTTCTAGAGAAGGGTGTGCCCATTAGATATAGTAGGGTCGACTTTAGCTGACCCTAATTCCTTGACTACTATGGAATCTGACACATTTTATTAACTATGGTTTCAGTGTTCACACGAAGTAAAGGAAAAGGAAGAGTAATTACGGTTTTCTCCAGATTTCACTGATCAACTGTGAGACGTGAAAGAAACGGCTGAAGAAATTTTACCTCCTCAAATTCGATTCTTCAATTTTAATAAATGAAATCTGAACCTGAAAATATATATTAGATTTCAGGAACTTCTAAATCAAGTAATTCATGGACACAGATAACTTCAAATGGGTAACAGTAAAGTGACAGTCCCTTATAACAATTTGTTAATTTGTAATTCCTTTACAGGAATGAAATGAAATCATTTATTTCTAGAGGCAGGCACTGAGCACTCAGAACTCAGACAGACTGGGCTGCAGACTTGATCACCTTACTAATTAATTCCCTATGAGACTATGACCAGTAATACCCATGATGCATTGGTTTGCTAGGGCCACCGCAACAAGGTACCAAAAACTGACTGGCTCAGAACAACAGAAATGTGTTATCTCAGAGTTCTGATGGCCAGAAGTCTGAAATCAAGGTGTCAGCAGAGCTACCCTTCCTCTGAAACCAATAGGGGGAAAAATCCTTCCTTGCCTCTTCCTAGTTCTGTTGGTTTCCTAGCAACTTTTCATGTTCCTTGGCTTATAGATGCATTGTTCCAATCCTCTGTCTTTACAGCTATCTTTCCTCTGTGTGTGCCTGTCTGTGTCCAAATTCCCAATTTTCCACTAAAGACATCAGCCATACTGGATTAGAGCTCACCTAAAGACCTTATTTTAACTTGATTATCCCTGTAAAAGACCCTATTTCCAAGTGAGGGTACATTCTGTGGTGCTGGGGGTTAGGATGTTAACACCTTTTTTGGGAGACACAATTCAACCCATAACATATGGGTCTTAGTTTTCACACATAGAAAATTACTAAGGGAGGCTACCTAATGGGGCTCTCAACCATTGAAGGAATAAAGCAATTTTCATTTTCTCGAAATAAAAATGTATACTTCATGAGTGCTGATAGCACCTGCTGAATGCAAGATCCTGGCAAGAGCTGTGCTTTCTGCACTTTCTAGAAAAACCTGAGTTTTTCTAGAGTAGGATCAGTTATGTTTATAATGACTGACCATAGGGTTCATCTGGCAGATTTGATTTAGAGATTGAGGACTCCTGGATTAGATGATCTCCAAGACCTTTACAGATAGGACTTTTCCAAATCTAGGGCAGTTTTTAGGCCTGCATTCTTACTACGTAGATGAAATCAACAAAGTAAGACAAGATGTCTTGCCAAAGAATTTTTAACATGAAAACCTAAAAATAAGGGAAAAAATCATCCTTACAGCTCAGAGCATTTCTAACATTATTCTTATTAACACCTTTCCTAGTGTTCTTCAATCTTCCCAGACTAGAGTCCATTCTCTGCATACACCATGTTGCTTCTGTAAATATATACTTCTTAACATATGCTAAGTCAGAAGCACCAACAAGCACCTACTTGCTCAGTGTTAGACTCCCAGCTCATTCTGCCTCTGTTATGATGTGTGCTCTGGGAAGCTCATGGGGGTGGCTCCCTGCCTCAGTTTTCTCAGCTATCACATGGGGATAATTAGAAAATACTCTCAAGGATATATAGTGAGCATGCCTTGCTTAGCTTATCACTAAATTATCACAGGTGCAATAAGGGGAAGGAAGCTAATGACCACATCTAAGATTTTGAGCATTTTAAATATCATCAAGGTTACAAAGAATCAGTAATAAAAGGAGATCAATAATCTTAGTAGAAGCAGAAGCTTTCATTCATTTACCTTGGCTAGCCACTAGATGTAACCTGTCTGTTCCTGTTCCTGTAACTGTAATTCAAAGTGTCATCATCCCTCCTGAGGCAACAGCACATCTGCCACCATCAGGAAATTTCTCACTATATTATTCAATGCCAGTGTGCTAGTGCAGATCACAAAACATGACCACGTTCTTTGCAATTCTAGCAGCTGGCATCAGAGAAATGGCAGTAGGGCAGCAAGGAAAAGACTGAGAAATCGCAAGTCAAATGAAAACCAGTGTGACAACTTCCTAGGTTACAAATCGTTCCCCACCTAATTTTTTAGCAACTGAAAATAACTACTGTCAACAACAGTGACCAGAAGAAACGGTGGATGTTGTCAGGCATTCAAAGCCTATGCACCCTTTGATAGTTGTTTTGTCGTTATTATTATTTTTTTTAAGTAATCTCTACACCCAACGTGGAGTTCTAACTCACAACCCTGAGATCAAGAGTCACATCCTCTACCAACTAAGCCAGCCAGGTGACCCTTTGATGGTCGTTTTAATCCCAGTCAGAAAACTTGGGTCTTCTCAGCAGAGGAGAAACTCCCTCACTTTCCATCACAGGCTGGGCCTCAGAGAAAGGAGCACTCCCAGCTGGGCAGGAAGAGCCTGAGAAAGTTCTGTGGTTTTTTTTTTTTTTTTTTTTCTTTTAAAGTTATACAGACACACATAAAACGTCTGCTTCTACATTTTAGCCACCTCGACATATGAAACCACGAGGTTTAAACAGTAAAATAACAATGTAATGGGGGGGGGGGCGGTGTGGAGTCTTGCCCCTGGCATCAGGTATTGTAAACATCCAGAAGTGCCAGTGTAAACCTTTATTCAAGAGACTGGGTTCTTTGTCAAGCAATGCCTTTCTTCCAAAACATTCTTGCTGCCATATGTCTGCACCCAGCCAGCTGCAGATCTAATAAGAAAGTTCTTATTCATATTGTATAATGTTTTACAGGTTTGCCACGGGGGTCACTCGCTGTGAGTTCTTTACGTCAGAGTCGGAGTTCTAACAAACAGAGAGTGGAAAGATGCCAAGAAATGTAGGTTGGGAGGCGAGGAGGATCAAGGAAAAAGAAAGGAAACAGCGCATCAAGCTCATGGCCTATTTATTTTGTACTCATTTAATGCCAGAAGCAGTGCTGTTATTATTAGGGAAGCAAAAGAGAGGAAAGGGAGCAACTATTAGGCTGTATAAACATTATCATCAAATGTAAGATTAGAAATGTTTAACTCTCTCTTGACTATCTCATTTAGAAAGGGGAAATGTATTTATCTTTTCAGATGTTTGGTAGCTATTTTATTATGCTTCTGCTGCTGTATTCCTCATGCTAAAAAATACAAAGAAAAAAATATTTCCTGATGGACACATGAAAATCTTCCTAGGTTCAAAATTTATTTCACCGAGGGACATTGGTACGTCATCAATTACAAATATGATCAATATAAACTCATGTTGCTATAAAGTGAGATTCCACAAGTAAAAAAAAAAATAAGTTTAAGACTGCCATTAAATGTTTTCAGAAGCAAATGAATGACAGCTTTTCCTATCATCTCCACTACTCCAAGTACCACATGCTTGGTTATGAACTCATTAAGCAGATCTGTAGATCATTCATGAAACACAGATCTCTGCTGCCAGATGCATAGAGATATAGAAGACATGTTATGCATGCTCGCAGTATTTTCTTTTCCTATGTTGACATGGTTTCATTGCAACATTTTTTTTCTTTTGCAAATCTGATAGGAAAGCGAATTTCTAAGTGAATCTTTAGATCCCAGATACATTTTTAAAATGTAAACACATGTAAATGAGTTTCTAAACAAAGATACAATGCAATCTCAATAAAAAGGAAATATTGCTAGCCTATTGCATTACAGAATCTAAAAACCAAGAGACAAGTGCCTACAGAGTTGCTGACTAGAAGTCAACTTGAGAATTATGTCACCAAGGAAAAAAGTAATTTTACTGGGGAAAAAGAACACCAACTGAATAGGGATAAGAAATTTTATGGAGCGCCTAAACCAATGTGTAAAGGCAATAAAGGGATGTCATCAAATATGACGTTCATGGTAAAACAAAGAGCTCAGACAATAATCTTTGCATGAATTGAGAGGAAAAGGAACAGTGACGTCAAGAGTTTCCAAATACCTTACTGGTGAATTTTATATTGTCAACTTCAAAACAAAGTCCTAGAGCAGAAGGGTATTTTCTTTTACTTGGAAAATGTACTGTTGATTTTCAACCGTATTTATAAATACTAAGAGAAAAAGCAAAAACCTCCAAGTGGGAAATTTTTCTTTGGCTCTCCATACTGATAAGATAGCAATTTTTAGAAACTCATCTTCTTGTTTTACAGTCTTATTTTGCCAATTATCCCCTTGTCACTCTTTTAAACATTTATTCTCTCATACTTTTAGAGGTACTCTTTAGTAAACTCAGCAGAGGGACCAAACCCAAAAAGACCCAAAATAGTGTTCTGTAAAGTCTGTCAATTTTTAAGATCACCCTTCACTGTATCTTAATGCAACCAGCACTGTTACACAACAGAATAGCAAGATCCTGTTAAAACTAAATCTTTTTTTTAAATTAATTAATTTGGTTTTGAAAGAGAGAGAGAGAGCATGCACAAATGGGGGAAGAGGCAGGGACAGATAGAGAATTCCAAGCAGGCTCTGCGCTGTCAGCATAAAGACTGATGTGGGGTTGATCCCACAAACTGTGAGATCATGGCCTGAGTTGGATGCTTTAACCGACTGAGCCACCCAGGTACCCCCGTTAAAACAAAATTGTTTGGCCAGCAACTGGTATTATCTTTTCAAATAATGATTCTAACATAAAAGAGTCTTTGCTTAAATAAACTTTCATGATGTTTCAATGGAAGCTTCTTAGGACAGTATTTTGAAAATACACACTTATAAAGTGAAACAGATGAAATCTAAAAGGCCCAAGAGAAATCAGGATGTTTCCACTCTGAAAGATTTGAAAAGGGAATAATAAAATTATCCCTCTTAAAACCAGCTTGTAGACCTTTATATTCCATCTGGTTGACAGCATGAAAAGTCTCTCAGATATAAAATTCAACATGATGATAACCAAACAGTAAACAAATAATGTTTGCAACACAATATACTTTTCTAAGCGTGCTACATAGCTGAACTTATTTAGCCCTCCCAACAACCCTGTGAAGTATATTATCATTCCCTTTAGACAGTAAGATGAGAAAACTAAGCCACAGAGAGGTTAGTATCTTGCCAAGAGGTGTAGAGCAGCTACATAGCTTCACACTCCTAGCCACTAGACTGCACTGCACAGAGATTATTCTGAGGACAAGGAAGGGGAGGAGCTAGATCAGGAATCCCTAGGGACCCTTCAAGATTCTGGAAGGTTTATTTCTTATACTCAGTGACTGGTACCTTTGTGTCTGTTTTATATTTCATTAACTCTTATTTTATATTTTTTTAACGTTTACTATTTATTTTGAGACAGAGAGAGAGAGAGAGAGAGAGAGCGCGAGCAGGGGAGGGGCAGAAAGAGAGAGGGAGTGAGAGAATCCCGAGCAGGCTCCACGCTTTCAGCACAGAGCCCTGTACGGGGCTGGATCTCACGGTTCATGAGATCATGACTTGAGCCGAAACAAAGAGTTGGACACTTAACTGACTGAGCCACACGGGTGCCCCGTTTTTCTTATTATTTTAACTATATGTGTATTTATAGTTTTGGATATATAGTTAAAACAATATAGATTTAAAATAACAAAATACATTAAAATATATGGTACATATGCTCTTTTTAATGATGTATTTCACAATTTAAAAATTTAAAGAAAGCAGCTATTCTAAAAACTTTAGAAGTTGGCCCAAGTGGCATCCTGACTGGGTTTGAAATTTAGACAGAGAAGTTTATCATCTTTTAGTGAACACATGTCATGATTTGGGTAATTTTCAGTCACATTCTGAAAGGTACTTGAAGATCTCCCATTCTTCTAAGAAATAAGCTTTGGCAAGTAATAACCACTCAAGGCCATGGTTTCCTCACTTAAAAACAAGAAAATTAGAACATCATTAAAATACCTTAGAGCTTTAGAAATTTACAGCTGTACAGATTTGAGTGAAGCCACAATTGCCAAGAAAACTTGTTACTCAAATCTAAACACTGCAAGTAGTACAAGAATGTGTTAAATCAGGAGTGCTGGGGTGCCTGGGTGGCTCAGTCAATTACACGTCCAACCGCAGCTCAGGTCATGATCTTGTGGTTCATGAGTTCGAGCTCTGCATTGGGCTCTGTGCTGACAGCTCAGAGTCTGGAACCTGCTTCAGATTCTGTGTCTCCCTCTCTTTCTGCCCCTCCCCTGCTTGTGCTCTCTCTCTCTCAAAAACAAACAAACATTAAAAAAAATGAGAATGAATGAATGAATGAATAAATAAACCTGTGCTGATCAAGATTCATTCTACTGAGTATATTTCCTATAGATCCCCCCCCCACCCTTTCTAAGGTACTCCCCTGAAGCTGTGGTGCGCAATTCCACAAGTGAGCTGGCCCCTAGAAGACCCAGATTCAAGACTTGATTCTCCACTAAAGAGGTCTGAAACCTTAGATAAGGTCAAAGAACTTTCCTATGAAGCGAATCATTTATTGATTATTTTCTTTCGTAATTCAGATTTTAAAGATACTTTTCATTTTAAGTAATACGCTCCTCCACTGTAGAGGTATTCTTTTCTGAAGGAAACTCCAAGAATCATAGGCCCAGTTGGAAATTATAAAATTCCATTGTTGCTTTGATCAATAACTCAGTGCATTTAAATGATCATATCAGAAAACATCAAGTTCTAGAATGCAAAAAATCAACAATGTAATTCAATGTTAAGAAAAACCTCTGTCAGAGTGGTAGAGTACCCAATTTCTAAAATGATCTAGGTACTATTAACTTAGGGAAAAAAAACAAACCAAAACTAATTTTTCTTAGCTGTCTGGACCAAAGAAGTCACCTGGTGAATATCCAGGAAATGGAAAAAGGGAGAAAAAAGATTGAAGATGGCAACTGAGACAAAGGAAAGGGGACATTCTCTTCTCCTAAACAGTTTTGTATGCTGTATGCATGGTTCCCAAGTTTCAAGGGGAGCCTGCAACAAACACTTGAGGGAACCAGGAGTCTGATCCCATAAGATACACACCACCTGTCCTTAAGACACTAAGCTTTGGGGCACCTGGGTGGCTCAGGCAGCTAAGCGTCCGACTTGGGTTCAGCTCATGATCTCACAGTTCATGAGTTTGAGATCTGAGTCCAACTCTGTGCTGACAGCTCAGAGCCTGGAGCCTGCTTCGGATTCTGTGTCTCCCTCTCTCTTTGTCCCTCCCTTGCTCATGCTTTGTCTCTCTCTCTCTCTCTCAAAAATAAACAAATGTTTAAAAAAAAACTTATTTGTTTAATGTTTATTTATTTATTTATTTTGAGAGAGGGTGAGAGCAGGAAAGGAGCAGAGAGAGAGGGGGGAGAGCAAATTCCAAGCAGGCTCCACACTGTCAGTGAAGAGCCAGATACAGGACTCAAACTCACAAACTGCAAGATCATGACCTGAGCCAAAATCGAGTCGGATGATTAACCAACTGAGCCACCCATGAGTCCCTTAAGAAACTTATTAATTCATGGGGCGCCTGAGTGGCTCAGTTGATTAAGCGTCTGACTTCAGCTCAGGTCATGATCTCAGGGTTTGAGAGTTCAAGCCCCGCGTCGGGCTCTGTCCTGACACCTCAGAGCCTGGAGCCTGCTTCACATTCTGTCTCCCTCTCTATGTGCCCCTCCTCCACTTGTGTTCTCACTCTCTCTCTCTCAAAAATAAACATTAAAAAATTATTTAAAAACATATTAATTCACAAGTTTTATATAGCTTATTAAAACAAGGCAAAAGCAATGAAAACAAGACACTTTCAAAGCCTGAGCCCTTTCAGCCTTCCAAATATAAGAGCTCTGAAAACTGTATATTCATGTTGGAAGAACAAGACAAGTTAAAAGAATATAAAATTATGAATGGAGCCACAAAACATCATGAAAGAGATCACCACCATATCCCCAGCACATGGGAGAGCACCTGGCCTATCACACATGGATGATGCTCAATGAACTGCGGTGAATAAATGAATGATTCATTTTGGAATAAACTTGATTTAATGTAAGAGACATGTCCATGGGCTTCAGATCCTAAATAATTTATACCAAAACATTCTTAAAACAAAGTGTAGTATAAATACATGTGTATATCATTTTTAAATGGGCTACTCATCAAATTGGAAATCTGGGTATTACCAATCATTATTAAATGCACTGACAGTCAAGACAGTGATACGTTTTCAATGTTCACAACTGAATACTTAATCTATTTAAACTCATTTCTCAAAATGCTTAACTAAAATATCTGATTGCATTCCTATCATCTATGGGGTTTTTTTTTTAATTTCCCTATTACATATATATTTTTTAATTTCCCTATTACATCATCACTCCTCTTTACTAATTTAAATTCTTATCCCAAAGCAGCTAGACTGTACAGCAGTTCCTGGCTCCAAAAGCTGTGTACAGATTTAAAAACTAGGTCTGCCTGTTTCCTTCCTGTCCAGCCAGCCTGTTTCTAGACACCTGCAGGTTAATCTGATGTTTATAAGCCAAAGAAAAAAGGGAAGGTCCTAGAGAGACAGCCAGGAGTTGGGCAAGGAATGTATTTGAAGCAGAAGGAGAAGGAGTATAACAGAAAGGAAAGGAAAAACATATCCCTACACTAAGAACAAAGTGTGTTTTCATCTGCATGAGGAACAGGGGCAATGCTTTAGTCTAAGCTGTGGGTCAACATGAAGAATGCTCCATCAGACAGGTGGGGAAAGGGCCATGCCATGATTCAAGGTCTCCTGTCTGGTTTCTCTCTCTCAATCTCAGATCATCAGCCCCCTTTTTTAGCTTGAGTCTCATGTGGGTTGCCAAGTACAAAGCAGAGAACTCCTCACTGCACAAAACATATGCTCAAACTTCCCAGAGCAACTCCTGGCTCTGGTTTCTGCTTGCCTGACTCTGACCCCATTCCTCATTTTTGCCACAGGGCTGAGAGCTGATGGCGGGTGCTTCTGAGCATAGGAAGCCAGGAAACAGCAGAGGGATGATCAAACCCTGGGCCAAAGCCTAGAAATGATTTGGCAACTCCGTCAGATATCTGTTGTCCTGTTACTTTATGTTTTTGAAAACACACATTAAAACAAACCAACAATCAAAAAACACAATAGAGCAAAAGCTTTCCATTCCATTGGCAGACATGTGAAGAGCAATTATAATTATTTCTTAAATATCCACATGTGTCTCTTGGCCGACTGTTCACGGTGAATTTTTACTTCTCTGTTGGCTGAGAGCCAACACGCCAGAGTAGAACTCAACCACTTCCCAGCAACTGTGCATTCAGGAAATAATAAAGCCAGTTCAAAAAAAAAAGAACTTCAAGTCAAACAATTAGCCAAGTCTGCTGTTGATTTTAGCTCCTGAATTTCCTTAGGAACCATGATGTCATTGCCTAATCTAAAACTAACCCATCCAAGACTCCAAATAACTTACAGAAAAAAATTCCAACGTACTTACCAGAGCACTAGTGGTTTTTCCTGCCTCTTCAGTTACTCCTCTTTGTATCCTGTGTTTCAGTGATCCCATACTACTCAGTTGTTCCAAACATGCTGGGTTGGTCATTGCTGACACTCATGATTTCTGGTACAATGAATGGGCTCTGGTGTTGGACAGACCTAGGTTCAAAGCTTGGCGCCCTCCCTGAATAACGAGGTTACCTTGGACAAGTTTCTTAAACTCTGAGTCTTAGCTGCATTGTCACTAAAATAAGGATAAGGACACTTACCTCGGAGGAGCACTGAGAGAACTGAAGTGAGATACCATTTCTCAAGTTCTTAGCAAAGTGCCTGGACCACAGAAGTCCTTATCTTCCTTACTCATCCCTACGGTTGCCCCTGCTATTCTTTCAAAGCCTGCCCCAAAAGTCATTTCTTCTGTGCAGACTTCTCTGCCCTCATCCCCTCCATTTTGCTCTCAGCCAGACGAAAATCACTTTTTCCTTGGCTATTCAAAACTATGCCACACATATACAATAACTATTAGTTTCGATTTTATGATGCAGCACATTTAATTCCCATCTTCACTAATCAGTAGTGGATTCATAAAGGCACATATTGTATCTAAATTATCTTTGAATTCCAGGGGTGCCTGGGTCGCTGAATCAATTAAGTGTCTGACTCTTGATGTCAGCCTAGGTCATGATCTCATGGTTCATGGGATCGAGCCCCATGTTGGGCTCTGCACGGACAGTACAGAGCCTGTTTCAGATTCTCTGTCTATCCTCTCTCTCTGCCCCCCCCCCCAACTCACTCTCTGAAAATAAACAAAAATCTTTTTAAAAATTATCTCCAAACTCCAAAATACTTAAAGTAATACTTGCTACAAAGTAAGTACTCTAAACATGTAGGACAAATCAATAAATGTAGATCTGAAGGGAAAATTCATACAATGGGTTCTATTAGCACAGTTAAAGATGATTTTTACATAGTAAAATCAGTATGCTTCATCATGGTGGATATTTAAAATTGGGATATACATTGCTATTTTACCTGACAAAGATTTATCATGAACTGACTGCATGCTAAACACATTAGATATAAAAAGGAGTAAGAATCCCCTTGAGCAGTGGTGCAGCTTTATAGGGTGGCCAGGATGCTGCGAGCATCATCCCAAGGAAAGCCATTCATGACATGGTCCCTCCAGGCGCTGTGTAACGATCTCCTGACTCACTCTAGAACATCTATTTGCTTTAAGGAAGGACTTTCAAAATAGAGCAGGGAAGAGTGCCCAGGTGGCTCAGTAGGTTGGACATCCAACTTCAGCTCAGGTTGTGATCTCACAGTTCATGAGTTTGAGCCC